>NC_083774.1:32148814-32201314 GCF_963514075.1 Conger conger | reverse complement strand
AGTAGAGCTCAGGATAAGTCTGTGGAAAGGCTCAAGGGATGTGTAGTCAGAAGCACAAGACCTTTCTCAAGTGCATACCGCCATCTCGGAAATGATTGAGTGTCATTTGAACTGGCCATGAATATCCAAAGGTCAGCTATATTTATAGATTTTTTTCAAGAAAGGGGTTATGTCTCAAATAGAATGTATAAAATAAAGTGTCTTATGTGCATGGTCTAACAGAGATCCCAGACAGCCTGACAGTTATTTACTCAGACTGTAATTATATTCAGAGGGAAATGGAGAGCTCCTCTTCATTTCTGAACACTATGTGCTATTACTCTAGGGTTACTCTTCTAAAATATTGGCTGTTACTCTAGGCGTATGCCTTCAGAATATGCTGCTACTCCAGAGTTACTCCAGGATTAGTCCTCCAGTTTTTGGGCTGTTACTTCAGAGTTACTCATCCAAACTATTGGCTGTTACTCCAGGGTTACTCCTTCAGACTATGGGCTGTTACTGCAGAGTTACTCCTCCAGACTATGTGATGATACTCCAGAGTTACTCCAGGGTTAGTCCTCCAGACTATGTTCTGCTACTCCAGAGTTACTTCAGGGATACTCCCCCAGATTATGTGCTGCTACTCCACGGTTACTCCTTCAGACTACGGGCTGTTACTCCACGGTTACTCCTTCAGACTACGGGCTGTTACTCCATGGTTACTCCTTCAGACTACGGGCTGTTACTCCACGGTTACTCCTTCAGACTATGGGGTGGTACTCCAGTCTCCCCAAGGCATGATTAGCTCATCGAAGTGCAACACATCCCATTGCTAAATGTAGCTGTGGCTGTGGGTCTTCACATATGTCATTACCAATCATCATAAATCACTTTTATCAATGAACAAAATTAATTGCACACATTTTCATGAAATAACACATAGACAAAAAGTCTTACATTAGACCTCCAATGCAAACACAAAATGTTTTATGGATGTTATAACATGTTCTGAGAATGATTTGTGTTAGTTGGGTACAAGCTGGCTCTGTGGGTATGGCAGTGGTTAAGCTGCTATTTCTGTTTTATCTTACTGAAAGCTGCCTGTCCAGGGCTAATATTACCTGTGATGTTGATGAAAATCTCTGGCCAGACCAGAGATGGGATGTGGAGGCAGAATGAATGTGATTTCTTTCTTTATGTACAAACTGTTTGTTTTTTCATTGGTTTATTTTGGTAAATACATTCCAATTAATTTACTGTATTCTACGTTCTTTATCAGTTGCATATTTCTTCAGTACATTAAATTTTTCACTCAATTTATTTTGTTTTTTTTACTTCAGCACATATGAAGCCAAAGTTTTGTTTAGATGTAAGATGACATGGTTTTGAGTGGAGAGTTTGGTATTGACATGGCAGTTTGTAGTTTGTGGTAAATTGTGTTTAGAGTTTTGGGAAATGGAGCATAATTTCAAGAAATGTGTCTTGGCAATCAAAAAAAACTGTAATATGTGATTTAGTAAAGTCTTTTTTTAAAAACAAGTCTAATGGGACTGAAGGTATTATTTTAATTTGCATATTATTTAAATTTGCCATATGGTGACCTTGCCACCTTCCGGGATTCTACTGTAACAAACATGGCAAACAAGCAAGTAACTTAATGTGTTACAATATTTACATTTACAATAGAATTTCAAAGAAGAAAGTTGTGTATTTATCTTGCTGTGGTGTTTTTCAGACACTCCATATAACTTGCTGATAACATTTTCTTTACACAACACAAATACAAATCCATGCAAATACTGTTATATACCCATTTTCATGGAGGACGATTCTGTGGACCATATGCCAGGTCTGTACTTATGGTTACTTAATGGAGTATGCTAATAGATCAACTCTCTAGGCCTCTTCCTCATTCTGGTTGTCGCTACCTGAATGGACTCTAAAAGGCTAAATTATTTTTGATAATAGGTGTCATAATCATTTGTTAAACATCTCTCCTGCTGAGTGGTGTAAAATCATTTGTCTTTGCTAACTATGTCGTTTCCTGAATTAAGGACTTAAATAATCTGCCACTTTTCAAAATGCCAAGGCAAAATTAATTTTGGCTACTAAACGTATATTGTAGTTAATAGCACTGTAAAACTACAGTTTTTTGGTCAATGTGGTTTAATAAAGTATATAACCACTATACAGGCTTATTTGTTTACATTGAAATATATTTGTGCAGACCTATATGTTTAAACAGTTACAAACAACACCTAAATAACTATTTGTCTTTCAAAATCATCACCTAAACCAAAGCTCATATTTGACAACCAAAACGTTCTTAATGCTTGGTAATCTTATTCCGTCATGCGCAGAAAGCGTTGGCTGCTAAGCAAATCAAAGAACAGGTGCATTGAAATCCGCGCAGACTGGAGCGCTTTGTTCAAAGAGATATGGCTTTTTTCATTTGAAAAGGGAGGGTGGGGTAGGGGGTTATGTTTAATGCAAAGTTAATATCGATTTAATGCTTGTCAATGCCATTCTATATCTTGCGGCGTCGCTAATCCTTTCAGTGCCTTACAGTCCCCGGCTCTTAGACTACTCTTAACCAGATGCTGCCGGGACGGATTTTAACAGAGCTGAGCCCAGCACGAGCATTAGGCTTACTCAAGGTGTTAAGACAAAGCCCACGCGCTTTCCCCCGAAGAATCCATACCGTCTGAAACTATGTCACATGAATTGTTTAACGTGCTCACTTGATGAATCAATACATTTCTACATTTGGTATGGGAGTTTTAGAAATTAAATTAGGCTAGCATTCGTATATTAGTGACTTACGTATTACTGGTTTAGTTTTCCTAAATACTTACATGAGCCTAAAGGGCACTTATAATCCTGGTACATCCGTGGGCAAATGATGAAATTAGTGTTACTCTCTCTCAACTGTCATTATTAGTTTAAAGCTGAAATGTCAAGAGTTTCAATACTTTAGTTAAGCATGCATCACTTAATTGGGTTATTTTACAGTTCGGCGATAAGTTTAGAAAGACGGGTGAACCAAACCACATTTTTCTCACACAATTATTTTGGACCTTTTATTTCAGAATAATTTTGGTTACATCTCAGAAACAATCACAGATGTTAGACACACTATTTAGGGAATTGTCCGTGAAAAAAAAGTAAACTTGCATAAAGATACGGAAAGCTTCGCTTTTCTTTTAAAGCAGCAACATTTCGGACAATGGGAAGTTTAAACAATTTTATTGTGTCGAAAAGAGAAAAAAAAGGTTCAATCTGTCTGCTTATCCATAAGTGATACCCACCCTTCCTCCACACCAATAAAGAGCGAGAGAATAAAAACAGTTAACCACCTGTCATGGTAAAGCACAACAATAAAGCGACCCAAAAAGAGCTTTTCATGCATGGGTAATATATTTGCTCAGCCATTCACTTAATGAAGCTGATAAATGTGACGCAAAACAATGGTCTAGTTAATCTATTTAGTAAAATGTTTTTAGTTTTTTTTGTAAGTTTTTTTTTTTTTTGCTGGGTTCCGGGTGTGCTACTCAGGAACATTTTTCATTGAAATGCAACTAACCCTTGTGTGCGACACACAAGAGGGAGACATTCTGTGTGGATATAATATCTTAGAAATGTGTCTTTAATGGGTTTAATTCAGTCGGGCCAGCTGTTTTGCGGTATTTGGTAAAAGGAAAACAAACGTGCCAGGCTTGGAAAGCTAGTTGAAATTAGTTTCGGTCACCGGGGCTAAGCTATATTTCCTGCAAACCATCTGCTTGATTGGCACAATAGAGGGATTTTCTGGGCAAAGTAAAAGAATAAAAAGCTTTGAACGTCTAACTGTTACTTATTTTTCGTCCTGAATTGAGAAAGTACTGTGTTAGGTGTCTTAATATGTCTGCCCTAGCCGGCGCAGATTTGGATAACTCAAAAAAGGATCATGCAAATTTGACTTTTTTTTAGAGGGTATAATTTCATGGAGGCGTTCTCCTTGTATTTAACTGAGCGCAGGTTTTTCGGTTCAGGCATACCTGTTTAAGTCTAATAGCGAAGTAATTTGAATTCCCTGATATTGCCTAAAATAGGCTACATAGGCTACCTACATTTTTACCAAAGGAAAACAGCAGAAGGGGAATCAAGTAGGACCATTTCCCTCATTCAGGATCTACACACTTCAGTAAACAAATAATTTAGGAAAACGAATTTTCAGAGAAAAGTTAATTTTGAAATCGAACGCGTTTAAATAATTATAAAAAAAATAAAAATGAAAGTGAAATTAACGCGAGTACCATTTGCGTAATAAAAACATGAAAATAAATTAATAATGCATACATATGCCAATAAAATCACCCTAGTTAGTTCAATTAGACGTCTTCATAAGCCAATTAAGTCCCATCAATTAAATCAAGCCATGAATCATATAACATTAACATTTAGTGGCACAACATAAACGTGAATATCTAACCAACCATAAATCAATGATGTGATTCAAAATCGTAGGCTATCACGACTGATCAGTTAGCATTCCTTCCTCTTTTAAGAAACCAGGGGACAAACGCCGAATCACGCTCCCCTAACAACGTTGCTTACAAATAAATGTAGCCTATACCCTAATTTCAATGAAACATATGAACGGGAAATGGCTTCAAACAAATACAAAATATGTTGGGAAACGCCACTTTAATCCGTTGGAGAAACGCGCATACAAAATAACTTTTTTGTTATTTAAATAATGTAAAATATTAAAATGCAATTTTAATTCGTCTATACCGTTGCTCTGTGCGACGCCTTGCGTCCTCAGTGCCTAATGCGCAATTTCATGCGGCTTTACCTCCAGCGAGTTTGCTTGTGACACATGCGGTCTTTCCCCTCACTTCTTCCAACTGCGTTCAGAGAAGATGAGTTGACTTTCAGAAATAAATTTGAAGATAACCACTTTTAAATGAATGGCCGGGGGAACAAAACGGATAGAGCACTGGTCAAACGCTATTAGTCACAGGTCTTAGCTTTAGACTTCAGAATGCACTTCTCTTAAACGATCAGACAGAGAAGAACGCTGGCAAAAGCGAATCCTGCAAAAAAAAAAAAAAAAAAAAAACCATTGTCGACTTTTCCTTCCGTATTATCTGTTTTTATTCAAAAGACGCTTCTCGTTTTTTGCTCCTGCAGCTCGCAAGCGATGCTTGAATATTGTGCCGAGACGAACCACAATAAACGGAATCCACGTGTGCGCAGCATGGGTCTGACCCAGCGCGGCGAACAATAGCATCCTTCTTTCTTGAAATCAGTGAAATTAGCCGCATTAGGTCTCCGCATGAAAAAAAGGAGCATAGATTTATATAGACAGAGTCAACCACGGCAAGAGAGGTCAACATATAGCCTAGCCAAAGGCCGTACAGTAAAAACGAAGTGGGCGATTTATTTATTTATTTTTCCATTTTCACCACTTAAAGTCTTGTTTGCGCTCAAGCATTAATATGTTTAAGAAGTTATCATAAAGTCGGCGATGGCGCGCGGTCGGACATCCCTTTTCTTTTGTCAGTGTCATTATTTGAATTAGAATTTTAAATATAATTTTCTTTCCACCAAGCTTTCCTTCAGTCTGCATACAGGCATATAAACATGTAGGGTATAAGTGCGCTAAGTAGCCTAGTCAATTCTTAGTGGAATAGTTATTATAGGTAGGCTATTATACATTCTAACAAGTTAACACACGTATCACTTCACTTTTTTATTTTTTATTAATAGCCTAAGGGTAGAGATTTTTTATTGATATTCTTCCGATTTTATATGGTTGTAGGTCGAATATGTGGCACAAACAAACAAACAAATAACAAAAGCTTGAAATGTGTAACCGGAGTTAACGTAATTTGACTCCATATATTTTTAACGCCGGTGTCATAGTGTATAGGCATGATTTATCTCTAGCCATTGAGAGCACAATTTGGGCGTTTATTTGTCAGCGAAGAGGGGCTACTTGACACAAAAAGGAAAACCGAACAGTTGGTAGGCCTACGTGTGTGATACATTCAATGTCTCTTTAATTTGAGTTTAATATGAGGTTTAAGAGCTCTTTTCATATATATGCGCTATAAATCACAGATGCACTCTTGTTCAACGCTTAAAGCAGCAGAACAAAACCCGGCCGTAGAAATAAAGCTGGATAAAAAGATTTTTCAGAAAGCTTTGTGTTGGAAAAAGAAAGAGAGAAAACAGCTGAGGGTGACAGTTAGTTCATGCTTAATAGGATAAAAGCTTCTCGGCTCGGGCTGCACACTTCTCATTGCGGATGCTCAGCGGAGCTAGTGAAATGAATGGAGACTTTTCAAACCCATAATATTTAACACATCTGTTAAAGCGTTCTGTGACAAGAAATCCTTTTAATACATTATTCCATAACGAAGATCGGATTTAATGTGCTATAAAGACCGACAGAGCTTCTTAGAAATGTAAAAACCCTGAAGCAGATCGACGTCATTAATTTACGCAAACAGGCCACGTTTTACATAGCAATAGCCAAACCAATTGAAAGGTAGTCAAAAGTAGGCCTAGTAAAGACATATTTCGGTACGGTATATCACCAAGGATGATGATGATAATGATGATGATAAAATAGTTGCAGAAATAATGATAAAAAAGAATGACAATAATAATATGTATAATAGCCACAATTATAAGAACAACTCTAATAATAATAGTCTACAAATAATAATAACAAGAATAATAATAATAGTAATAAATAATAATAATAATAATAATAATAATAATAATAATAATAATAATAATAATAATTTCCAAATAGTTCAAATTGAAAATGTTTTTTTTACTAATATTTCACATTTCAGGCAAACAACATTACAAAAGTGGTAAGACTTTGCGCAACTATTTAAGATTATAAGTGCATTTAAGATGCCGTTGACAAAAGCAACGAAAAATCACTGTGCGGATTGAATAACTACTGCTATACAAAGCCCAAAGAATAGATTGGGGGGGCTAAGAAATTTATTTTGTGTCACTTCAATCTAAATGATTATACCACCCAGTTATACTTCAAACATTTGGACCAACCGTATTGACAATGGCCTGCAGTTTTTATGAATACTATTGATCTATTTTGCATAAACAGCGGGGGTTCAAATAAATTTAGTGGATTTCTTTAATGAATTTCTCATTCGGCAGCCAGAATGACGTTTGAAACTTTTAAAATAGCCTTTTAATTAGCCTATGTGCGCCGCTTCCAGACAAAAAAACTTGATGTGCTTCTATACACCAACGTATACCAAAGAGGCGGTCAATATGCAAAATTGATGACTACACTTTCTTTGTTAAAAGAACATTGTCTACTGCTTGCTTATGAAGTCTAATCCAATCATAAATTGCACCCTCGGACCAATCAGGGTGTTCGGATTCCCGACTGAAAGAAACTCATGTGGAGAACTTTGTTGAACCTCATTGTTAAAGCTGTCACTTTTGAAAGGGCTTTGCTAAGCAGCACGCTATAAAACCCGTCATCGACTGAGAACGGCCAGAAGAGTACTGCTAGTCTTATCGGTTGGATCCTAACGGGAAAAATCTCCTGCAATCAAAAAGGGTGTTTCATATAGACTTTTTCCACCCTCTTTCCAAGCGGTGCAATGATGTTCCCAAGTGTTATTGCGCCACCTGCGATGTATCCGGGTTTTCTTCGGCCATCGGCGGCTCTAACACTGCCCCAGTCTCTGCAAACGGCCTTTACCGCTCACTCCAGTTTTTTAGTGGAGGACCTGCTGCGGATCAGCCGACCGGCGAGCTACTTGCACAGGACAGTCCCTTCGCCAAGCGTTTCTCCGCCGACCTCGGGAACCACCACCATCAACACCGCTTCAGCTGATCGCGTTAGCACTTCCACCTCGTTGTCAAGCGGAACATGCTCGGCACAAACTTCACTTTCCAACAGCAGCGACCCCAACTATTTGAAGTTTGGAGTTAACGCCATCCTGGCACCGTCAACAAGAAACGGTAAGATTCTCTTCTTCTTCTTTTTTTTCGTAACTCGATTTTTAACAATTCCAGCCCCTTAAGATTTACGCTCATTTGCGACATGTCAGTTCTGAGGTAAACACGTGATCGCACATTGGTGAAAAGGACATTACTTTAAAAACTGTTTATGACTCATGGTTTAACGTCACGAAAGTCTACTGCCAACACGTGATGGTGATACGAAAATACTACGTCTTTTTTTTCTTTTTAAAAAAATACAATTTAGGCTTACATTGATCGTTTCGCATCGGATATGATGCCTGTGGTTGCCGCGGTCTCAGCTAATGGCTTGTTTATTTTCTTCTTTCAGAATCGTCGCCTCCTTCCATTCAGTGCGTGCATCCGAAAGCCTTCCCTTTGCCCTATTTTGATGGATCGTTCCATCCATTCATCAGATCCTCGTATTTCCCAGGTAGGTCTCTTGGACTGCAGTGACGTACATTATTGTTATATTTCTAGCTGTTTCACGCACATTCTGTTAGTTTCCTGACTAACTTAGGAGGGCACACAGACTGGTTCAGAGGTTGGAGGGAGTACAACACTGTGAAATCAGTCTCGCCAATTTGATGCCCTATTTAGCACAAGCAGTGACTGCTGACATTTTGCACCGTTTCCCCTAATCTACAAATTAGCCGGAATTGTCATGGTCCAAATTTGAGGCGGGTCCCTTCTCACAGAAAAAAACCGCTGGCGTCTCTTCATGGCCCGTTTTTCCCACAGAGCGAGTGCACTTAGCCACTGATTGCTAACAAAGGTTTCAGCACCATGACGAATTGGTCAGCTCCCTCCGGGCTGCCACACACAGACCCGGCGTTGACTTTACCACGCCGCTGATAGGCATTTACCAGTCATGGACTAATTCCCCATTAGGGGCTATTCACTATTTCAATATTCTCACAAGACCACATACAGTGTTGTGCATGTTTATGGGAAGTCCAGGCATGGTATATTTAATGTTTGCCAACAAAGGTTGCGGCATATTTTAAATACTAGGCTGTGAAGTTAATACAAAAATAAAAATAAAATAAAAAACCTAAATAAAGTATCATATCATATAGCCTATCGTGTGCAGCATTACCAGTTTTAAATGTTTAAACTGTTGTATGAACATAATCTGAAACGTACAAGTATATTCTATATAAGTAGCTATATGTTTACCCTAATTCTAAGGGCTAAATAAATTGTCACTGTCGCACAATGCTGTTAATCTGAACATCGCTATTATGGTTTAAATACCCGCTGTGGTTGTGATAAGGCAGGCCGATCAACTGGGAAGCATAAAGAATAATCTTTTTGAAAAGTCTATAAAGTCGCTAGATCGTGCTTTCATTCAGACTAATGATAATAGAATGTGATTCTTTTCATAGCTGTGTGAATACTTCAACAAAACAACTTGAGCTTTATGAATAGCTTTTCGTGTTCATTTAATGAAAATGATTTGGGGGCAAAAACGGGCCCCCGTCATCAGTATTCTCCAAATGATCTTGGCATGCAGTTGTGTTTAGTTTGAAAGTGTAAATCTCTTTTGTTACAATAATATATGGCTTTAGCTGCCTGTCCCGAGTCTTTTTCTGTTAGTTCATTACTACACAATTACCGTTCACGCTTCATTAGCGCCTCTATCTTTCATTGGAATTCGGTTAAAGGATACTCTGCCTTTTTACCATACCAATGCTATTGGGAACCAAGCAATGTGCTAATTAGTTGCTTCGTGGCATTTCACTGAAACGGAATGCCATTTAATAACCTAAGAACAAAAACGTCTTCAATATTTATAGATTTTGAAGCAGAAATTATTGTTCGGAAACGGGGTGCCCCAAAAAGCAACGCGAACTACGTCATCGCGACTTCACACTTTCATGACTCGCCAAAGAAAAGTTTTACATGAAAGACTGTTTTGTTCTTAACTTTAGAAAGTGCCAACTCTTAATTTCTTTATTTTATTCCTTTACTTTTTAGCATCTTCCTCGGTCGTGCCCATCCCTGGAACCTTCTCATGGCCGCTCGCAGCTAGAGGGAAACCCCGAAGGGGGATGTTGAGACGCGCGGTGTTTTCTGACGTGCAGCGCAAAGCGCTCGAGAAAATGTTCCAGAAACAGAAATACATCAGCAAACCCGACAGGAAGAAGCTCGCGGCCAAACTTGGTCTTAAAGACTCACAGGTAAACAACAGTATGGTCTTTTGTTATCATTAGGTTTGTTTTGTAGCCAGCTAGGCTAATCCCGCCCGTTTTTTTGAGTTGCCAGTCCTATAGCTACAGTGTAGCCTACTGGCCTAGCCTTACTTTATTTAAAAGTCTAGCCCTATTTATTCCAAAGTTTTCTGAAAACTAATTACCTTGCGTTTCTCTCACCGCGCAGGTGAAAATCTGGTTTCAAAACCGAAGGATGAAATGGCGAAATTCCAAAGAAAGGGAGTTGTTGTCTTCCGGGGGATGCAGGGAGCAAACGCTGCCAACGAAAATGAACCCCCACCCGGACCTCAGCGACGTGGGCAAAAAGTCGTCCGGAGACGAGGAGGCTTTTGGCGGAGAGAGCCCGCGCGCGGCGTTCTGCCATTCACCCACAGAGCGCAAACTTTTGGACAGTGTGGAGTCTCACCTCTCGTCCCCGTCCCTCTCTAGCAAACACTCGGACTTTTCAGACTCCGGAGACGAAGAAATCACAGTCTCTTAAACTAGATAAAATAATAATAATGTTTATATAGCTGCCCTTTATATATAGTTTATATACAAATTATGTAATCAATCTCTAAACGTAAGAGGATGTATCCCTTAATGTAGGCGCAGACGTTCCCACGATGTTAACATTTTTCTTCCACGTTCTGTTTAACGGACTCTCGCAAAACAAGGCTACATAAGATATTTGTTTGGGCAATTAGCTTGGACCATACTTGTACACACAAACATGTAATCGTTTATTTTAAGGGATATGCTTCTTTGAAATAACTTGCTGTGTTTGTACAGCTTTTTTATTGTACAGTATTATGTACAAATATATTTTGTATGGAAATTTTATACCAAGAGTATTATGAGTAAGGCTTTTTACATTAGATTGAATGTTTTTAACTAAGAAATGTAGAAGTTAAATGTATAACTTATGAAAACATATATTTTGTATGCCACTGTGTGTAAATGTGTATATATTTTAAATGTTTTGTACAAATGCCAAATAAAGTGTAGAAAGTGCAAATGAAACCGTACGTGCGTTGTCCATTTTCATACCGCACATTCATTAAGTAAAATGCATAGATGCAACATGTTACATGTCAAAAACTGACTCGTAACTAAGCTATAAACAGCCTATTCTGCACATAGCAACTTCAATTTAGTATTACCCAATGGTTTGAAAAGAGCACAAGGTAATGTTCTAAATCAGAAAATGCAAAGTTCAATAGGCTATGCATAACTAGCTTCAGTAAGGTTTACACTTGTTGGCTAGTATTAATTTTCTTAGTAAGAAGGCACACACCATACTCACTGAGCAGCAAAAACCGCCACAATATTTGCTATGTCGTAAAATATTGTATTAGGTTCTGTATCACGGTTCAAATAAAACGTTAATAACGTTTGATTAAAAAATAGCGTGCAAATGAAGTGGCCTGCGCTTTGGTTTCGTAAACTTGCCGTCCAGCATGCGTTCAATGGCGCAGCCGACTACGTACATTTGTGCCACACATTTCTGCGCGTGGTCAAATGTTCAAAGAACTTTTTCTAACTTATATATTTTAAATATGTACCGTACGCGAATACTCTCAATTGTTTAGCAACGTAACACACGTCTTGATTTAGACATACATATTCACTGCTAAAAAGTATAAGCAAGTCGTTTAGCTATCATTTTCCATCAATTCCAATAGCCTGTAAAGGTAACGACCCACCACCACTCACGCGCCCTTTTTTCAAGGGTAACTGGCGTTACTTCAACCGTTAGGACACGAACAAGGCAATTTTAAGGAAGTATTTGAATGGTTTACAACGTGCTATGCCTACAGACAAGGCATGGTAGTTTCGGTATCCTAGTCAGATTGAAGCAAAAAGAAAATCCGTAATTTCCATGTCTCCCGGGCAGCTGAGTTCATTAGATCACCATTCATGGTTCAATCATGTAGAGTCAGTGATTACAAACGACTAGAACTGTTTAGTTGTTGCTTTCGTAAAGTTTGATACTTTTTTTCCCCCTCTTGAAATAATTGAGCATCGATTTCAAGTTACCACAGACAGGGGAAGGTAGCATAAAATCCACAATGGTAAATCCACAGAGAAAAACTCTTTCAGAAGAAAATAAAACAATAATAATATGGCGGACATCAGAATGTTAGGCATAAGGATATTGCAAGGCAGATTACAGAAATGTAGCTCCATGCGCTTTCAAATCCACATTATGGATTACATAATAACTCATCAGTGCAATACATTAATAAATAAGCATTCATTTTTATTAAATCATCAATAATTTAAGACTGGTACAGTGATCAGATATATTTTCAAGAGAGTCATGATCTCTAACAGACTGTTAATGACTAACTTGAAAGTTCCGTGTAGATGAGCAAACTGTACAGGACAGTCAGTTACTCGTTCAGTTTTAAAAATGGCTAGAAGAACTTCATCAAAATGCAGCACTGTAATCAAATATTTACATTATTTTACAAAGAAGAATTTACATGTTAAAGTACACATTCATTAAAGGACGGTTCCACCTTTAAACAACTAAATTCAACAGAAGCCTTCCAGCAAATATCAACATTCAAACTTCTGGGAAAATGTTCACAAGTGGGCCAACGTTTACCTTATTTGTGCTTGCAAAAAAAACAAAACAAAACACATCCATAAAATGCCAGTTAAAATAAAGGCCCCAAAATCATTCACATACCTCTTTCTTCACTGTACAATTCTTGGCAGTACCGAAAACACTAGGAAACTATTTGGCTTCCATTAAAAATTCAAGATGAATGTTGCATAGAATTGGTAACTAAGAACACTCAAAATGAACAAGTTCAAACAGTGATAGGTAATGGAAGCTCTGTGAGAGGAACGACTGAATCCGTACGTCTTACGAACAAGAGCAGGTCTGAAAACACCATCTTACAGGGATTCAAAAGGGTAACAGTGTGTTTGCCTCAAATAAAGCAAGTCCATTTACGCTTAACGCAAATGGCCCCCCCACATTAATGCTGGAGAGAAGCCTGCTAGACCAGGCAGGTCTCAAAGCACTGGTGCTACTCTCACCCTTTCAAAGCCTCTTGTGTTGAAAGATTCCCTAAAGCGATTCTTTGCCATAATCTTTTTTAAATTTAAAGAAACCCAATTTTAATATACAACGACAGGGGGAAAACAATTAAGCATGTGCATTCCCCCTACCCCCACACCCTCCCCCATCCAATCCACCATTTTAAGTAAACATACTTAAAACAGAGCAGCAAATACATGTTTGTCACATTTCATGCAGTGAAAGTACAATTCTGTCACAATTTTTGGAAAATAAAGAAAATACATACAAGCAGGACGATGGTAATGAAGTTTAAAGGCGCATGAGGTATCAGAAAAACCTAGGCATTATCAGCTAGGAATTTTCCCCCACCATCTTCTCAAATCTGTACAGTACATTATAAGTGTACAGTACATTATAAGTGGGCACTGAGTAAACACCCATTTCCTGTGGTGTCCAAAGTCAGCTCTGAACTTTGACAACAGCCAAAACTCCTGGAAACAAGTCGTGACCAACTAGCTGCAAAGAAGTTACGTTAATTCAGCTAAAAACCAGAAGAGACTTGGCTTTGCGTTTTACCTGGCGGTGACGCGTTATTAGCGTTTGATATGAAGAAGAACGTCACAGTGCACTGAGTCTGCGGGAGTGACATGGCAGCCCTGCTAACTGACCGTGAAACAGAGCGGAAGAGGACGGCAGCAATGCATGTCAGCGTGATCGTTACAAAAAAAGTAAGGCATCGATTTCAAGTTCAGCACCAAAAACATGTTCGGCACAGCCCGTATGACTCCTGTGAGAGGGTGCTCGCTGCTGGAGGGACACAGACCAGTTCTGCTGCTACTGCATACACATGTACGTGGTGTGTGTGAGTGTGTGTGTGTGTGTGTGTCATCATGCATGTGTTCCTGTGTATGTGTGCGTACGTGTGCTTGTGTGTAGACCTTGAATAGAAAGTGCTAAAGTGTGCTACGAACCGGAACCATACCTGAAGTAATGGGAGAAGGAACAAACGTGAACACTGAGATTATTGGTTGGTTTAAGGACTACACAAGCAAACTCGAGGTCTCGCTACACAAACTAATCGGATGTAAAGCTGTGAAGTCGCTTTTCACCTCGTCTGAAACCGGCTCAGCTTTGTGACGTTTTCCCGTGTGTCAGCCCTGTGACCTGTGATAAAGTCAGTGACCACTTTATGAGGTATTTTATTTCTTGTTCAGACTTATTGGTCTTCTGCTACTGCAACCCATCCACTTCAAGTTTCGATCTGTCGTGTGCTCAGCGATGCTCTTCTGAATACCACTGCTGAAACGTGGTTATCTGAGTTACTGTCGCCTTCCTGTCAGCTTGGCCATTCTCCTCTGACCTCTCTCATTACCCACAGACCTGCCACTCACTGGATGAGCTTTGATTTCCACAAATAAAAATGTAAACACTATTCTACGTGGAAATGCCAGGAGATCAGCAGTTTCTGAGACACTCAAGTCACCTCATCTGGCACCAACAGTCAAAGTCAAAGTCACTTAGATCCCATTTCTTCCCCATTCTGATGTTTGCTCTGAATAACAACTGAACCTCTTGACCACATTTGCATGCTTTATGGGTTGGGTTGCTGCCACATGATTGGTTGATTAGATATGTGCATTAATGAGCTAGTGTACAGGTGTACCTAATAAAGTGGTCACAGAGTGTAGCAGATTAATTTATGAACAACTGATTTTAGGATAAAGTTCCACATTTTTCTCTAAACAGTAGTGGTAGCCTACTAAGACTTCTAAGAAGTTATTTTATTAGTATCTATTCAACCTTTAACCAGGGTAGTCACATTGAGAATGACATCTCTTTTGCAAGCCCTGGAGCCTTTAGACCAAGAGTGGTAAATTCTGGTCTTGGAGGGCCAGGTAGGCATGCAACTCTTAGTTTCCACCAATTACCCGGGTTAAATGAGCTAACAGGCTGGATGAATACCAGCTCACTCCGAGTTTATGTCACAGTAAAGCCTTACATATCGGGACTCAAGAAGTCTTCGGCTGTCACTCCTGTGCTTATGAAGAAATGTAGCTGTAATATCAGATCAGGGACGAATCACGGATCAGGGATCATCAAATCACGGCCCTCGAGGTCCAAGGACTGCTGGTTTTCCACCCTCCCTTTACCTGGGAGTCAGGTGTGAAGACAGCTGTACTAATTATTCAGCTAATTACCTGGGAACAAAGAAACCCAGGGCTAGATTTGGATTCCAGGTCCAGATTTGAAGATGGCTGGCGTAAATGTTAGGGTTAATTAAGGCCAGAAGTTGGAGTGAAACCAAGCAACGGATATAGCCCTTGTTGCCTGCATCTGCTTTCAACTGTGGGAGCAAAGCAGAGTACCTGGAGGAAGCTCCAACCAGCAGGGACTTGAACCCTGACCCTCAGCCTTGTGAGGCAACAGTGCCAACCACTGTAGTCCGTCAAGTATGCAACGATGCTACGAAGTACAGGTCCGATGTCACAACCAACCCAGCTAATGCTAACCTGGCAGCCAAGTCGGCGTCAAACGTGGAAACGAGTGATCGGATCCGACTCGAACTTGTTACGAACGCGAAGTAAACATCACACGGGTTTCTTTAAGGCTAACACCGTCCCTACGCCACTCTTGCATTATTAGCGTGGCGGTTACGGCCTCCCTTGTGTGTCAGCGTAGCGGTAGGCTAGGCTAATAAAGCTGGCTAGCGTGTAGCAGTGATGTAAGGCGGTGATGGGCGTGGCGGACAGGTGTGGCGAGTAAGCGGGCACCGACACGTCGTTGTGCTAACGGCCTGCGAAACGTCACTTCAGAGGCAGACATTCCACATCGTTGTAATGCATATTTTATTGCGATAACTATTGAGAGGTACAGTAAGAAAGCGGCACATGCGCTGGGGAGGTACCTCCATCTCTGTGCTACCGTGGTAACTGCCGGGGGGGGGGCTGGAAACGTGATCATTTTAACACTGCGTCTGGTACGGGCATGGCTGTTAGCGGTGGCTGTGCTTCGTACAATTTTTGCGGCATTTTACATTCTCAGCTGTGAACGTCTGTGAACGCGACGGACTGGCTTGACACCAAGCCCCCCCCCAATACACACACACAAACATACACACATACACACACAAACACAAACACACACACACAAACACACACACACACACAAACATATACAAACATACAAACGCACACAAACACACACATGCACGCACATGCACACAAACACACGCACACACACGCACACGCACACAATCACCTGGTAAACTCCAGCATGGGAAAAGAAGGCAAAATGACCCATTCAGTAATTTCCTTTTTGAAATGAAATCACAATTTCCTCCTCAAAAATGGACGTGCAGGGTACCATAGAGCGTCTGAGTGCACTAGACACCTGTTAAAGCTTTAACGCAGCATCGGCCAGTGAACTGCAGGCTTCCTTCGGCGTCCTGCGGAGGGCAGCGAGGGTGTTCGCTCGCAGTAGCACGGAGGGGCCGAGTGGTTCTTCGAGCGAGCTAGAGGCTTGGCACAGTGCTTGGCTCCGCAGTGTTCTCGAGTGCTGTCGGCTAGCGTACGCTCAACTGGGAAGGCTGTTAACACACAGCGCAGTGTAAAAATAGTACAGTAGAGCAGTGCAGTCTGTTTCTTTAAAAAATCATCCTCCTGTGGGTTACCTGCACCCACGAGGGATTGGCTTGTTGGGCTGTCAAGTCAAGACAAAGCCCAGCCTTCTTAGGGCGTGTTCTTGCTGTTGGGGTAAGGGGTGGTGGAAAAAGGGAGGACAAAAAAGAAAAAAAAAAGAAAAAGGGGAGGACAGAATCAGAGTGCGGACTCCAGAGAGGAGTCCAGGATGTCGTCGTGGTGACTGTTGCTATTGGAGTCGCTGTCGTAGCTCTGGGGGCTGGAGCAGTTGGCTGCTTCCTGGAGCCTCATGAGCATGTTCATCTGTGGATGGGACGGACAGG
Source organism: Conger conger (assembly GCF_963514075.1). Taxonomy (NCBI): domain Eukaryota; kingdom Metazoa; phylum Chordata; class Actinopteri; order Anguilliformes; family Congridae; genus Conger; species Conger conger. Next base: position 32,184,138 of record NC_083774.1, on the reverse strand, counting down.
TCAAAGGTCAAATCACTTTCATCGCAGTGTGGAATCTGGTCCAGGTGCTTCAATTGTGTGAAATACACAGGAGCTACAGGGCCGGGGCTGGGGGTGGAGAAGGTGGTGGGGCTGAGGGCACAGGGGCGGGTTTGGGGACCAGGGGCACAGACAGGGGCAGGTTTGGGGAACAGGGGAACAGACAGGGGCGTGTCTGGGGAACAGGGGAACAGACAGGGGCGTGTCTGGGGAACAGGGGCACAGACAGGGGCAGGTTTGGGGAACAGGGGAACAGACAGGGGCGTGTCTGGGGAACAGGGGAACAGACAGGGGCGTGTCTGGGGAACAGGGGCACGGACAGGGGTGGGTCTGGGGAACAGGGGAACAGACAGGGGCAGGGTTTGGGGAACAGGGGAACAGACAGGGGCAGGGTCTGGGGAACAGGGGAACAGACAGGGGCAGGGTTTGGGGAACAGGGGAACAGACAGGGGCAGGGTCTGGGGAACAGGGGCACGGACAGGGGCAGGGTCTGGGGAACAGGGGCACGGACAGGGGCGGGTTTGGGGAACAGGGCCGGGCGCACTGACCAGCGGGTCCCCCTCGGCGGCGCTCGGGGGGGCCTGCGTGTGGGGGCCCTCGCGGGCGGCGGAGTAGCCGTCGAAGCCCACGTCTTCGGGCCGCAGCTGCAGCAGGGGGGGCCAGTCTGGCTGCTGGGGGCCGGCGGCCCACGGGTACGACTCCATCACCCACAGCGCCGGGTCTTCCCAGGGAGCCCTCCTGCCGTACAGCTGCGGGAGAGAGAGGGGGCGTCAGCGCTCCTCTGCGTCTCTGACGGACCTGAGAACCAGCCGCTCAGTGTCAGCCCGTCGGTCCCACGCATAACACGACGTGGGCCCACCCAAATCCCAAAGGGTTTTGGCTTTGGTCGAGAAAGTCGGGTAGTGTTTTAATAGGGGCTCAAAACAATATTATAGCGGTCATTTTGATTGGTTGAACAGGTTGAGAGTCCCCTTGGGACTCAAAGGGTTAACATTGTGTAACACCTGATTTGACTATTCAACTAATCATGGTCTTCAGCCTTAAATAGACTCAGTCAGTGTCCTAGAGCAAGACACATCAACAAAACATAAGGAAGAAGAATGATAACACAGTGTACGCCACAGGTTCAACTCAATAAGCCAACCAATCAGATTTCAGATCAGCAGCTCGTCTGAACGCTGTCCAATGGGAGGGGAGATCTGGCCTACCTGCAGGCCCTCCCGGACAGCCTCCAGCACGTAGGGGATGATGGAGTAGTTCCACAGGTCGGTGAACCACACCCGTGACCCATCCAGGTCCATAGGGCAGGACAGGAAGAGGCGTGGCCCTGGAGGGGAGGGGGGGTATTTAAGAGTGCAGGTCGAAACACGGAACAACACGCATGTACACGCAATTATTTAAAGGTACAATAGGTAAGGTTTTTGTGCTAAGACATTGTTACAAGACCATTGTAAATCCTTTCCTATCATTGAAAAAGTCTCACTGACATGTTGACTCTCCTGCCTGTGTTTAGGGTTTCAAAATATACAGTTAACGGACTGACACTCTGTACCAAAGCATTGTATAGCTGCACAATAATTCAAGCTCATTGGTTGAAAATTGGTTTTAAATGCCACAGCCAATGGCGTCGGCGCGTTCACAGAGAAGGGGTAGGGATAAACAGTGTTGTGGTATGAGGGTGTTTCTTGCTCCAATTCCTTTCTTGGCTGTTAGGAGTCCGTAATTACCTATTGTACCTTTAATTAACCCAATCATTTACATGAGCTGTCATTCATATCCATATAAACGGCATTGTTTACTAATTTACAAGTCAATTGGTCATGGTGCATCGGGCTAATTAGCTCATTGAGCCAGGGTAACTGGTGGCAGCAAAATCCTGCATACACACCGGCCCTCCAGGACTGGAGTTAATCCTGTATACACACCGGCCCTCCAGGACTGGAGTTAAACCTGCATACACACTGGCCCTCCAGGACTGGAGTTAAACCTGCATACACACCGGTCCTCCAGGACTGGAGTTAATCCTGCATACACACCGGCCCTCCAGGACTGGAGTTAATCCTGCATACACACCGGCCCTCCAGGACTGGAGTTAAACCTGTATACACACCGGCCCTCCAGGACTGGAGTTAAACCTGTATACACACCGGCCCTCCAGGACTGGAGTTACTCCTGCATACACACCGGCCCTCCAGGACTGGAGTTAAACCTGCATACACACCGGCCCTCCAGGACTGGAGTTAATCCTGCATACACACCGGCCCTCCAGGACTGGAGTTAAACCTGCATACACACCGGCCCTCCAGGACTGGAGTTAATCCTGCATACACACCGGTCCTCCAGGACTGGAGTTAAACCTGCATACACACCGGCCCTCCAGGACTGGAGTTAAACCTGCATACACACCGGCCCTCCAGGACTGGAGTTAATCCTGCATACACACCGGCCCTCCAGGACTGGAGTTAAACCTGTATACACACCGGCCCTCCAGGACTGGAGTTAATCCTGCATACACACCGGCCCTCCAGGACTGGAGTTAACCTGTATACACACCGGCCCTCCAGGACTGGGCTTACCCATGCCTGCTATAGATCTACCATCCTGTAGGTCCATGGTTTCAGACACAAGGGCTGTTGTGTATACAGATGTGTTTTCATTCCAAATCAATGAATCCCCCTTAATTGATCCCAATTACTCATTCAGCCGTATGCATTTAAATGCATAAAAGCACTGAGTATAAGCAACAGTTGTTACTTGGACAACACAAAGTAACAACCTGGATATTACAACTCTGGCTCTATGTACTATGCATTTATGTATGTTTTGTCTTTAATGTATGTTCAGTCTTTATCAACACTGTCGTTTATGTACACTCTGTTCTTTATGTACGCTCTGTCGTTTATGTATTCTGTTTTATTATGTATTTCTCTTCCTTTCTGTCAATGCACATTCTTGCAGTCGGAGGTTAATCACTGACCCTGCCAGTGTTGAATGGGCACTGCTGTATCACTTTGTAAGTGGCTTGGGATAAGAGTGGTTGGTAAATATTAAATAGGAATTGTAACTGCATGTAAGATAAACCAAAATGAAACAGCCGGACAGGGTGTTGTGTCCGTTCTCCATTTCCCACCAGAAGAGAGTCTGAGGAGGCAGCTGTGTGTAATTCGCTCTGCCAAAGTCATGAGACGAGAGAATGCGTAATTTACCGAGGGTGACACGATCCCCCAGGGCTTTTTCGCTTTTGATCATGTCGGCCCACTACATGAAGCATATTTCAAAAGCTTCTTTTCATTCACTAGACAAAAACAAGTACTATTTCACAAAATTAGGCTAAAACGAATACTTGAATTTGATGATATATGGGAACTAAGTTTAATACTAAACCGCTGCAGATAGTTTCTTTTTTTCAGCGAAGTTGATGCTGAATGAGATGTGACCATAAATCAAGCCATGTGCTAAAACTGGTATCTGTATATGGTGTTTTTCTCATCGATGGTGAGACTGTGTGAAATGTTCATTGCTAAACTGCCGTAAGCGATGACCTGAGGCCTTGCGCTAATAGGCTGGGTGCGTTGTTTTTCTCACCGATGGTGACGTCGGAGGAGCTGTGCGCCTCGAGGAAGCGGTTGAGGTGGTGCCAGACTTGAGGGATCCACTCGATGACCTTCACCAGCTCTGAATTCCGCGAACGGCTGCTGATCTCCGTCTCCATCAGCTTCCGCCGCAGGAAACGTCCCAGCAGGCCCTTCACCGGCTCCGTGTGATTGGCGCACAGCACCCACCTGACCCACGAGAGGGAGAGGCATTCAAATTCACATTCAAATTGAAACATGATTTACTGGTATGACCATACATTGCTACAGTATTGCCAAAACAATCATTCCCATAGGAGTAGAATGAACAGTCACAAAATCAACTACAGTGCATCCGGAAAGTATTCACAGCGCTTCACTTTTCCCACATTTTGTTATGTTACAGCCTTATTCCAAAATGGAATAAATTCATTTTTTCCCTCAAAATTCTACACACAACAACTTGAATCCGATTGAACATCTCTGGAGAGATCTGAAAATGGCTGTGCACCAACGCTCCCCATCCAACCTGATGGAGCTTGAGAGGTGCTGCAAAGAGGAATGGGTGAAACTGCCCAAAGATATGTGTGCCAAGCTTGTGGCATCATATTCAAAAAGACTTGAGGCTGTAATTGCTGCCAAAGGTGCATCAACAAAGTACTGAGCAAAGGCTGTGAATACTTATGTACATGTGATTTCTTAGTTTTTTATTTTTAATAAATTTGCAAAAACTTCAAAAAAACTTCTTTCATGTTGTCATTATGGGGTGTTTTGTGTAGAATTTTGAGGAAAAAAATGAATTTATTCCATTTTGGAATAAGGCTGTAACATAACAAAATGTGGGAAAAGTGAAGCGCTGTGAATACTTTCCGGATGCACTGTACATAATATCTGCTTTGTGTACTGATATAAAGTACTTCAGATAATTTTTACAGAAATAATAATAATAGTAATAATAATAATAATATAAACTACAATGTGTATAGTAACAATAATCACAAAAGCAATGACCATCTCATTTGAGATCAGTTAACATGCTGCTCATTCCCTCAAACACAACCAAACTTCAAACAGTGCTCAATTATTTATGTGTAACTACTTCCCTCTAGTGGTCAGCTGGGCAAAGTGCAAGCAAAATATGCCCCGACCACACCATGTTCATGGTGCTCCTTGCATTACCTCCATGAACAATATGTTTTTGCATTTCACCAAGAGTAACGATAAGATAAACTTCACCATTCAGATCTGTGCAATGCTCTGTGTTTAACCGACATATCCTTCCAACTACAGATAAGGTGTGAGAATCCAGATTAAATTTAATTAAAGTAAACCAAATTCATGTCGTACAGGTATGTCAACCCACAAAATAAAAAGCAGAAATAAAAATAAATGCATTAACTCTAGTGAACGACAAAAGTCAGTCAGATTTTCTGAAACGTACCATTAGCAGATGTTCCACAAATCTGGATTCATCTTAATCCAACTGCAGCAAAACTAAAAGGTACTGGACGTGTAGCAGTCGCCTGAACCGAAAGCCGCAGAGAAAGGTTACGCACCTGAAGTTGTGGTGCAGCTGGAGGTTTGGAGTGGACGGCGTGGCTTGATTCATCGTGCCGATGATGCAGGGGCTGTGGGCACAGAGGAGGTTGTCTGTCACCATAGGTACCTCAGAGACTGAATTTTCACAAGCTAGCTAACATATTACATAACAGTTATTTTATCCAAAGTGACTTACAGTCAATTATACTAGGCAGGGGCCCCCTGGAGCAATTACTCATGGTCCCAACAGCTCTACTGATTTTATTGTGGCTACACTGGGGCCTGAACCACCAAGTCCCAGTCAAGCACCTTAGACACTTGGTTACAGGCTACCCCATGCGCATGTGCTGTGAATATGTTGCGACTGTTGTGTTGTATCTGCGTTGTGACTGCGTTGTGACAGCGTTGTGGACTCACCAGCGGTGGTACTTGCAGTTGAGCAGGCCGTTGAAGATCTCCCCCAGGGAGCTGACGTGGTGCAGGTTGTCCAGGATGACCACCAGGGGCATGTCCTCCGCCTGGCTCTCGCTGTTGCACTGGTCAGCCAGGTTAGACAGGTACTGCCGCAGCTCCTGACAAACAGCACCAGCCAAGAGTTAGCGTGATGTCACCTCACTCTGTCAACAAGGGTTGCCTGCTACAAGGCATTCACCTCACTGTGCTTGCTAGCCGAGCTAGACCGGCGACATTAGAGTGGGATCACTTGACCCTCTCATTCAGCGTGAGAATTATCATGAACAAGAGCCTTTGCAGAGAGGGCAAAAGTGGCTTGTTTTTGTTTCTGAAAAGGTGACAGTGTATAATGTATAATGTATAATGCCTAGGGCCATGGCATTCTGAGCAGGGCACTTAAAGTAAACTCAAAAAGTAAAACCTCCAGCTGTAGAAATTGACGTAAGTCAGTGAGTCAGTCAGTAAGTAAATAATTTAAAACTGCAACTGTGTAAGCCCCTCTGTGGTAGAACCCCTTCTAAATGCTAAATGTATGTGAAAGAAGAGTGAAAAGTGACGTGGGACCGTTGGCTAGTTTAAAATGGCGGTGGCACCTTGCTGGACTTGTGGTCCACGTTGAAGGTGGCGATGGCCCCGGGGCCCAGCGGGCGGCCCTCCCTCAGCACGGCGTGCTCGGCCAGCCGGCCGGCCAGGTAGGACTTCCCCGTGCCGCTGGGGCCCGACAGGATGATGCGGCGGTGCTCCTGGAGCAGGGTCACGTAGCGCTGCAGCACCGGCTTGGGCACCAGCGTCTCAAACACCAGGCTGTCCTGGCTGTGCGCCGACACGCCTGCAGGGGGCGACGGAGAGCACAGGGAGAGGGATAAACGTCTGGACTATAAAGCATAAACATTATCGTTGAGTTCTTAACTCTTTCATAAGGAGGGCAACAATGCAAACACGCTACAGTTGCTTTGTGTTGTACATGGAGAATAAATATGAATGGAACCCATGATCATAACTCAGTAAGACAGCCATGAACACTGTAGCTGACTGTAGAGTTTGTATCGCAAGGACAGAATAATGTACATTACATTACATTAATGGCATTTGACAGAAGCTTTTATCTAAAGCAACTTACAGTTGATTAGACTAAACAGGACAAGACAATCCTCTCCTGGAGCAATACAGGGTTAAGGGCCTTGGCTCAAGGGCCCAACGGCTGTGCGGATCTTATAGTGGCTACACTGGGATTAGAACCACCGACCTTGCGCGTCCCAGTCATTTACCTTAACCACTACGTTACAGGTCGCCCAACTTTCATTGGCACAACTTTGATCCTCATGCTGATAAAACAGCAAGAATAGTTTCCAAAGGTGATCAAAAGACGAGAGGAAAGACTAGGTGCTGAGCTCTCGTATACCTGAATTAAATAGGCAATTAAACACACCTGACCTGAGCAATTGCAAAGACCTGCGAATCCATGTGTCGCAAACATTATGGTTCCCTGAAATGGCGGGACTGTAATTTCTACATGGGGAAACCAAAATGTATAAAAATACCCTTTATTAAAACCTGAGAATGTGCACTTCAGCCACATGTTGATTGTGTGATTCCAAATCTAAAATTGTGGCAAATCAAGACATAATGGGTCTTTGTCCCAAACATTATGGAGGGCACAGTATGTTCCAAATTTCAAAAGTTGATAGATGGACTTAACGAGTACCAAAGTGCTCAATTCTGATTGGCTGATGACAGCCATGCTTTTTGAAGACTCCTATACAGGTATGCTCTGTTTGCACCTGTGGCTAAGACACAATACAAAATTTCACATCATTTGATTATGTAGTTCAGGAGTTGTGCCCATTTCTATTCCATGCCAAAGTTTTATCACAGAGGTCTCCAGAGGATTCAAGGGCTTGGTTTTTGTCCTGACATGCAGTGTGAATTGTGGGACCTTCTATACACAGGTGTGTGCCTTTCTAAACTATGTCCAGAGGGGGACACAGGTGGACTCCAATCAAGTTTGAGACACATGTTGAGGATATTTAAAGTAAAGAGGATGCACCTGGCCACAATTTGGGCTGCCACAGCAAAGGGTCTGAATACTTATGTAAATGAGAGATTTCAGTTTAGGATTTTTAATAAATGTGCAAAACATTCTAACGTTTTCGCTTTGTCATTATGGGTTACTGAGTGTAGATTCAAGGGCAAAAATCCATTTAAAATTAACTCTGTAACTCTAACACTAGGCATGAGGGTGGTGTTGGTACCTTACAAAGAGACAGATTGTGTTGGTACCTTTCAGAGAGACAGATATTCTTTTGGTACCCTTCAGAGAGACAGAGATGGTGTTGGTACCTTTCAGAGAGACAGAGATTGTGTTGGTACCGTTCAGAGAGACAGAGATGGTGTTGTAACTCTAACACTGAGCGAGAGGGTGGTGTTGGTACCTTTCAGAGAGACAGATTGTGTTGGTACCTTTCAGAGAGACAGAGATTGTGTTGGTACCTTTCAGAGAGACAGAGATTGTGTTGGTACCGTTCAGAGAGACAAATATTGTTTTGGAGACTTCAACATCCACCTAGAAGCCTCCCAGTCTGCCGCCTTCCTACCGCTAATCCACTCCTTCGGCCTCTCCCTGCAACACTCTCCTCCAACCCACAAGGCGGGCAATGTCCTAGACCTTGTCTTTGTAAGGAACTGCTCATGCTCCGATTTCACGGTTACCCCTCTGCATACATCTGATCACCACTTCATCTCATTCTCCCTCCCTCTTCCTCCCCATCCTCCTCTCCCTCCTCCCTCCCACACTTCCTCAGCCCGCCGTAACCTCCGCTCCCTCTCACCCTCTTCCTTTGCCAGCACCGTCACCGCCTCACTCCCCCCTCTCGAATCCTTCTCCAAACTCCCCGCTGACTCTGCATCTGCCACCCTCCTTTCATCTCTCTCCTCCGCCTTTGACTCTCTCTGTCCCCCTGTCTCAAAGCCACCTCGCACATCCCCTCCCAGTCCTTGGATATCTGACACCCTCCGTACCTCCAGGGCCAGCCTCCGCGCAGCGGAGAGGAAGTTGGGGAAATCCAGAGACGCTTCCGACCTCATGACTTACCGGTCTCTCCTGGCGGCATTCTCTTCCGATGTCACTGCCGCCAAAGCAAAATACTATCAAACGCAAATTCAGAACTCTGCTTCTAACCCCCGGAAACTTTTCTCCATTTTCTCCTCTCTCCTCAACGCACCGCCTCCTCCTCCTCAGTCCTCCTTCGCTGCTGATGACTTTGCTGATTTCTTCGATGAGAAGGTCGCAGTCATCCGCAGATCCTTTACAACCGCCGCCCCCCTCACTGTGCCCTTCCCCCCCTCTAGGCCCATCCCTTCCTTTTCCACTTTCTCCCCCCTTACAGACTCTGATGTTTCTCAACTCCTGCTCTGCCACCGCCCTACAACCTGTGCCCTTGACCCTATCCCCTCTTCTCTTCTCCAAACTATCACACCTGACATTCTCCCATTTGTCACCTCCCTTGTCAACTCCTCCCTGTCTTCCGGCTGTTTTCCGGCATCCTCCAAGAGGGCCCACATCACTCCGCTGCTAAAAAAGCCTACCCTGGATCCCTCCATCATCCAGAACTACCGCCCGGTACCTCTTCTTCCTTTCCTTTCTAAAACTATAGAACGAGCCGCTTCTACTCAACTTTCTTCCTTCTTTTCTAACAACAACCTGCTAGACCCCCATCAGTCTGGCTTCAGATCGGGCCACTCGACAGAGACTGCGCTCCTCTCCGTCAGTGAGTCACTTCATGCCGCACGAGCAGCCTCCCTCTCCTCTGTCCTCATTCTTCTAGATCTCTCTGCTGCCTTCGACACTGTGGATCACTCCATCCTCCTGTCTGCCCTGTCAGCAACGGGCATCTGTGGCACAGCCCTGGACTGGATTGAGTCCTACCTCTCTGGTCGCTCCTTCCAGGTTGCCTGGGCTGGTTCGGTATCGACACCTCGGCCCCTCGCCACAGGAGTTCCCCAGGGCTCAGTCCTTGGCCCGCTTCTTTTTTCTCTCTACACTCGCTCCCTTGGCCCTGTGATCACTGCACATGGGCTATCCTACCACTGCTATGCGGACGATACCCAACTCTTCGTCTCGTTCCCGCCGTCTGATACGCAGGTTTCAGCCCGTATCTCTGCTTGCCTGAGGGACATCCAGAGCTGGATGGACAACCACCATCTAAAGCTCAACCCAGGTAAAACTGAAATGATATTCATCCCTGCTAATACCTCTCCCCATCTGGATCTCTCCATTTCCCTCGGGGATACCACACTCACGCCGTCACCCAGTGCAAGGAACCTCGGCGTGGTGATGGACAGCAGACTGTCCCTTTCCGAGAACATTGCGGCGGTGACCCGGTCTTGCAGGTTCTTCCTATACAACATACGGAGAATCCGCCCCTTTCTCACCCCCTACTCGACCCAGCTCCTGGTCCAAGCGATGGTTCTGTCCCGCCTGGACTACTGCAATTCCCTCTTGGCTGGCCTCCCAGCGTCTGCCATCAGACCCCTCCAACTCATCCAGAATGCAGCAGCTCGTCTGGTCTTCAACCTTCCCAAATACTCACACGTCACCCCCCTGCTTACTTCCCTCCACTGGCTGCCTGTCATGGCTCGCATCAAATTCAAAACATTGGTGCTAGCCTTCCAAGCAGTTAAAGGGTCTTCCCCAGCTTATCTGCAAAAAATCATCAGACCCTACACCCCTGCCAGACCTCTTCGTTCAGCCTCCACAGGCCGCTTGGCACCTCCCCCTCTCAGAACCTCCACCTCACGCTCACGACTACTGTCTGTTCTGGCTCCACGGTGGTGGAACGAACTCCCCGTTGAGGTCAGAACTATAGAATCCCTCCCCACCTTCAAGCGCAAGCTGAAGACACACCTCTTCAAACAGCACCTCTCCCCATCCCTCCCTACCTCCCTGTGAACCTTAATTGTTGTCTCTGTGACTTGTGTATCAGTATTTTAGTTGGCTAGGTAAGCAGTGTTTGGATAGTTAACTTTGGTGACTTTTGCTCTGTTTGTTTGTTTGTTCAAAAAAAAAAATGTTGTACAGGTAGCAGTTGAAATTGTACTTACCTCTTGGGTCTTTCAGCGAACTTATCCCTGGTTATGGGTATGCACTTTGTTGTACGTCGCTCTGGATAAGAGCGTCTGCCAAATGCCAATAATGTAATGTAATGTAATGGTACCCTTCAGAGAGACAGAGATTGTGTTGGTACCTTTCAGAGAGACAGAGATGGTGTTGTAACTCTAACACTGAGTGAGAGGGTGGTGTTGGTACCTTTCAGAGAGATAGATTGTGTTGGTACCTTTCAGAGAGACAGAGATTGTGTTGGTACCTTTCAGAGAGACAGAGATTGTGTTGGTACCTTTCAGAGAGACAGAGATTGTGTTGGTACCCTTCAGAGAGACTGATATTGTGTTGGTACCCTTCAGAGAGACTGAGATTGTGTTGGTACCTTTCAGAGAGACAGATATTGTTTCGGTACCCTTCAGAGAGACAGAGATTGTGTTAGTACCTTTCAGAGAGACAGAGATGGTGTTGTAACTAACACTGAGTGTGAGGGTGGCGTTGGTACCTTTCAGAGAGACAGAGATTGTGTTGGTACCTTTCAGAGAGACAGATATTGTGTTGGTACCTTCCAGAGAGACAGAGATTGTGTTGGTACCTTTCAGAGAGACAGAGATGGTGTTGTAACTAACACTGAGCATGAAGGAGGTGTTTGTACCTTTCAGAGAGACTGATATTGTGTTGGTACCCTTCAGAGAGACAGAGATTGTGTTGGTACCTTTCAGAGAGACAGATATTGTGTTGGTACCTTCCAGAGAGACAGAGATTGTGTTGGTACCTTTCAGAGAGACAGAGATGGTGTTGTAACTAACACTGAGCACGAGGGAGGTGTTTGTACCTTTCAGAGAGACAGAGATTGTGTTGGTACCTTTCAGAGAGACAGATATTGTGTTGGTACCTTTCAGAGAGACAGAGATTGTGTTGGTACCTTTCAGAGAGACAGATATTGTTTCGGTACCCTTCAGATAAACAGCGATTGTGTTGGTACCCTTCATAGAGACAGATATTGTGTTGGTACCTTTCAGAGAGACAGAGATTGTGTTGGTACCTTTCAGAAAGACAGATATTGTTTCGGTACCCTTCAGAGAGACAGGGATTGTGTTGGTACGTTTCAGAGAGACAGAGATGGTGTTGTAACTCTAACACTGAGTGAGAGGGTGGTGTTGGTACCTTTCAGAGAGATAGATTGTGTTGGTACCTTTCAGAGAGACAGAGATTGTGTTGGTACCCTTCAGAGAGATAGATATTGTGTTGGTACCTTTCAGAGAGACAGAGATTGTGTTGGTACCCTTCAGAGAGACAGATATTGTGTTGGTACCTTTCAGAGAGACAGAGATTGTGTTGGTACCTTTCAGAGAGACAGAGATTGTGTTGGTACCCTTCAGAGAGACAGATATTGTGTTGGTACCTTTCAGAGAGACAGAGATTGTGTTGGTACCTTTCAGAGAGACAGAGATTGTGTTGGTACCCTTCAGAGAGACAGATAGTGTTGGTACCTTCCAGAGAGACAGAGATTGTGTTGGTACCTTTCAGAGAGACAGAGATGGTGTTGTAACTAACACTGAGCATGAGGGAGGTGTTTGTACCTTTCAGAGAGACAGAGATTGTGTTGGTACCTTTCAGAGAGACAGAGATTGTGTTGGTACCCTTCAGAGAGACAGATATTGTGTTGGTACCTTTCAGAGAGACAGAGATTGTGTTGGTACCTTTCAGAGAGACAGATATTGTTTCGGTACCCTTCAGAGAGACAGAGATTGTGTTGGTACCTTTCAGAGAGACAGAGACTGTGTTGGTACCTTTCAGAGAGACAGAGATGGTGTTGTAACTAACACTGAGCGTGAGGGTGGTGTTGGTACCTTTCAGAGAGACAGAGATTGTGTTGGTACCTTTCAGAGAGACAGATATTGTGTTGGTACCTTTCAGAGAGACAGAGATTGTGTTGGTACCTTTCAGAGAGACAGATATTGTGTTGGTACCTTTCAGAGAGACAGAGATTGTGTTGGTACCTTTCAGAGAGACCGAGATGGTGTTGTTCTCTCCCACCAGGTAGCCGCACGGCAGCAGTTCCGGAGTCTCGGCGCCGGCTGTGCGGTGGATGTCCCCAATGCTGTACCCCACCACGCTGTCTGAACTCAGGCCCAGCTGCGTGGCTGGGTCCACGTGGATGATGTACTCCTGCAAGGGGCCAGAGTTAAGGGGCACATTCCATTTTAAAAACTCTTAAGCCTGGTGTCTTTGCTTTCTGTGAAAAGTGCATTATAAAAAAGTTTACATTGACATTACAATAAGTCACACATAGCATATATAAAATACTTTATCTTTTAGATGCCAGTACAACTTTAAAGCCCAAACGTGTTCCAATCAATTTTTTTTATTCTGATAAGTTTTTCATTAATTTACACTCTCGTTGGTGTCAAAAAGGTTACATGTGTTGATCTGAGTCAGCATGCGAGACCCTCTGTTCACCTGGAAGGAGAGGTTTTGTGTGTTTTAATTTTACCTTGAAGAGGCGGCGGACCACCCCGTCCAGGACGTCCCATTTGGTTTTGCCGCTGACACCGATGCAGCCAATCAGGAAGTGACGAGGCCTACACTCCTGCAGGTAAACAGGTGATTGGGTGAGATAACTCTGGCAGATGTGGAAATTATAATACTGGTGGCAGTGGGTAGTTTCGCTGTAATAATGCCGTCTGTATAGTTTTGCGGTAATACTGGTGGCTGTGTGTAGTTTTGCTGTAATAATGCCGTCTGTATAGTTTTGCTGTAATACTGGTGGCTGTGTGTAGTTTTGCTGTGATAATGCCGTCTGTATAGTTTTTCTGTAATAATGGCAGCTGTGTGTAGTTTTTCTGTAATAATGGTGGCTGTGTGTAGTTTTGCTGTAATAATGGTGGCTGTGTGTAGTTTTGCTGTAATAATGGTGGCTGTGTGTAGTTTTGCTGTAATAATGGTGGCTGTGTGTAGTTTTGCTGTAATAATGCTGGCTGTGTGTAGTTTTGCTGTAATAATGGTGGCTGTGTGTAGTTTTGCTGTAATAATGGTGGCTGTGTGTAGTTTTGCTGTAATAATGGTGGCTGTGTGTAGTTTTGCTGTAATAATGGCAGGTGTGTGAGACTCTTGCCTCTGTGCGCTTGATGTCGTCCTCCAGGGTGACCATGATCTTGACATGACGTCCCTCTTTGTGCATGATGCCTTCTCCATTACTGTCCAGCAGCAAATCTGTGGAACAGGAACACGCACAGCATTAATCACACGCACGCACGCGCACACACACACACACAGATGCCCATGCACACACTCCATGTATAAAAGATAAGAGTTCTGAGGATAGACTTAAGATGCTTAATCTCTTTAAGCTTAGTAAAAGGAGACTTAGGGGGGATTTGATTGAGGCTTTTAAATCCATTAAAGGGATTAACAAAGTGAACTATGGGCAATTCTTCAGGGTGAGTTTGGTTATCAGAACGAGAGGGCACAAATCAAAATTGGAAAAGGATAAATTCCGCACAGATATTAGGAAGTATTTTTTCCATAGAGAGTGGACACTGTGTGGAATAGCTTGCCAGTGCATGTAGAGGAGGCAGAAACACCGGGGGTTTTCTAGACCAGGCTTGATACGGTGTTAGATTATTATTCTATTTAGCTTTTAGGCAATTTAGGCAGTAGGTACACTTAGGGGTAGGAAAAGGCAAGCATTGCTGGGCTGAATGGGCTGTTCTCGCTATTATATTATGTCATGTTGTACATACACACAACTGTGCACACATGCAAGTGCACACATGATGTTAATGACACACGCACAGGGTTAATCACACATACACACACACAGGGTTAATCACACACTCACGCTCACACACACGCTCACGCGTACACACACACACACACACAGGGTTGACCACACACACACATTCACACAGGGGTAATCACACACGCGCGCGCACACACACACACACACACACACACACACACACACACACACACACACACACACACACACACACTCACACAGGGTAATCACACACTCACCCAGGCTGGTAGACTCCGTCAGGTTGAGTCCGTGCTGGGACAGGGCGGGGGGCGGGTTTGGGGAGGGGGAGAGGGACACCTGGGAGGCAGGCCTGCTGTGGGGGCCCTGGGTCTCTGACTTCAGACGGTCGTTCTCCGCTTTCAGCTTCTCAATCTCAGACTGCCAAAACACAGACAGAGAGTCACCACATAGCCCTGAGACACACTCCCACAGACACAGACTGAGAGCATCACCACACAGCCCCCAGACACAGGAGGTTATGTAGTCATGGTGGTGTAGGTTCAGGAGGTTATGTAGTCATGGTGGTGTAGGTGGTGTAGGTTCAGGAGGTTATGTAGTCATGGTGGTGTAGGTGGTGTAGGTTCAGGAGGTTATGTAGTCAGGGTGGTGTAGGTTCAGGAGGTTATGTACTCATGGTGGTGTAGGTTCAGGAGGTTATGTAGTCACGGTGGTGTAGGTTCAGGAGGTTATGTAGTCACGGTGGTGTAGGTTCAGGAGGTTATGTAGTCACGGTGGTGTAGGTTCAGGAGGTTATGTAGTCACGGTGGTGTAGGTTCAGGAGGTTATGTAGTCACGGTGGTGTAGGTTCAGGAGGTTATGTAGTCACGGTGGTGTAGGTTCAGGAGGTTATGTAGTCACGGTGGTGTAGGTTCAGGAGGTTATGTGGTCATGGTGGTGTAGGTTCAGGAGGTTATGTGGTCATGGTGGTGTAGGTTCAGGAGGTTATGTAGTCATGGTGGTGTAGGTTCAGGAGGTTATGTGGTCATGGTGGTGTAGGTTCAGGAGGTTATGTAGTCATGGTGGTGTAGGTTCAGGAGGTTATGTAGGTTATGTTAGATGGTAGCAGACCTGCATGCGGTTCATGGCCTCGCGCAGCTGGTCCAGCTGGTGGGCGGAGCTCAGGGCCTCCAGCCGGATGTCCGTCAGCTTCATCTCCTTCTCCCGCAGCTCACAGCGCAGCTGCATCACCGTCTCCGCCTCACTGTCCACACACTCCGAGAGCCTGCCACACACACACACACATACATACACATATACACACACACACACAGACACACACACACACACATACACACACATATACATACACACACACACACACACATATACACACACACACATACACACACATATACATATACATATACACACACACACACACACACACACACACACACAGACATACACACAAAAACACACACAGACACACACACAGACATACACACAAACACACACACACACAGGTCAGGAGATAATAGTGCTTACTCTAAATCAACTAAGTCGCTTTGGATAAAAGCGTCAGCCAAATTACATGTAATGTAATGTAATGTAATGTAATGGTGGGGCTCAAGAAAGGTGCCGACTTTTGGCACAAAATGGCCAACATTGCAGACCGGTGACATTGCTCATTGGTGCAAATGAGTTACACAATGTATCACAAATAACCAAGCTGTAAAAAGGTCTTAAAAAAAAAATAAAAAAAATAAAAAAAATTCACATTACTGTAACTGAAGATTTTTTTTTCACAATCTTTGTGACAATTTTGTGATTTGGCAGAAAAATGTCAGATGAGGACTGATCAGTGAATGAAGCTCATCTACAATGTGCTACCAAGCAGACCCACTACACGAGGGTGGGCTGGTATGAGAGAAGGGGGTTATGTGACAACACAGAGAATAACAGGAGAATAACGCTACCAATTCACACCGTAGACCAGCAGCGTACTATTATTAATATTAATGTAGTTGGGCCAGAACTACCTAGTCCGGAATTCAAAATTAAGTGTGGTGATTCAGCCAATAAATGCGTGTGCCAGGATGCTATTTAGGTGGCTGTGTCAGACCTTGGCCCAATCAGGCAAACACCCATGGCTTTAGACAGGGACTGCATACACCGTCTCACTAATGAAACACTCCCAAAAAGCAAAAAAAATTGCTAAAGGAATAGTTTGTCAATAGAAGTGACAATAAAGGATGAGTTTGGGTCCAATGTGTCACGTGGGGCATGGCGGCCAATACGGTTTGGCAGCCACAGAATATTCTTTTTTTTTTTAGAGATATTTTTTAGGCCTTGTTCAGCTTTATTGGACAGTATATAGAGACAGGAAGAATGGGGGCGAGAGAGAGGGAAAGACATGCGCAAATTGTCAGACGGTCGGATTCGAGCCGTTGACGTCGCGGCTCACAGTGAGCATGCGGCCAGTGCTCTGCAGGCTGCGCCGGTGAGACACCGCGGCAGCCACAGAATATTCTAGAGACGGGCTTGTCATTCCGGCAGGTTCTGTGATCGAAGGCGCGCCGCCCGCCCAGAGTGCGTCTGATGGGATGAATGTGAATAGACGACACTCCCACTCCCCAAAAAAAGGTCAGCCAATGAGAATGAGGAGAGAGGTACTCACAGGGAGTTGGATTGGGAGTTCCTCAGGATGGGCGTGGAGGAGGTGGAGCCGTTGTGGCGCAGTTTGGGGGAGGAGGGGAGTGAGGAGTCGGTCATCTCCTCGATGTCAGAGTGCGACGACGCCGATTTGGGAGACTTCTTCTTGCCGAACGCCTGCTTGAAGGAGCTCCGCAGCTGTATAAGAGCCGAGAGAGGGAGATGGCAAAAGTAAATGTCTCTGAAACACAATACTGGAAGCAAACTGCATGGAAACAAACAGAAACTCAGGAGGGCAAAAGAGGACAACAAGTGACTCGATCCTGTTGGAAAGTAACCCTGCGTTCACTTTGCCAGTTGCGGTAAAACAATGGCGCATGAATGACAGTCCACAAGAACCCCCCCTGGTCGTCTGTGGGTGAAGTTACAATTTGAAGAAAATCCCAAGAGAAACATACAGCTAGCCAGTTAGCAGCTGGGTTTAAAATTTTAAGCAAGGCTATCAGGTACCATCCGAGTATGGAAAGCAAGTTTGGGCTTCAGATTTTTTAAAATATGCTCACTGTATTTCCTTAATAATGTAATGACTCGATAAATTCTAGCAATAAATTCTGCATAAATTATTTCAGTGACCAAACCAGAATTACCCACCAAAATTTTACCACACTGCAGGAAAGAACAGATTGAAGATATATCACTCTCTCGAGCTCAGACTTTCACCCGCGGCTAACACAGGAGCCCCCACGGGTTCATCTCCAGATGGATAGAGTCACTTTGGGAGAAGGAGGGAAGGATCAGCGTACAGGGCGGTTAAGCAGCCGGAAGCGCTGGGGTTAGCGGCTAGCCAAGGTTAGCGGTTTGGGGGGAAGGCTCCGACCTTACCTCGTAGACCTGCCGTGTGGCGGGAGAGCACGAGAGGGAACAGGAAGACACAGAAACAGCACACAGTGAGTTTGGTGGTGGAGGACACACACAGCCAGCCACTGTTAATCTCTGCGCCCCAGACTGCAGGTGCCCAAGCCGGTTTGGGTTTTCCGTGGTCATAAAGATTCTGGCCGATTAATGACTGCTCTTGCGTCACTGATTAAATTCTGATTCTGATTCAATTCTGATTAAATTAAATTCTCTGTTCTACTTTATTGGATGAAATCTTATTTGGCACAGTGCCTCTAAGCTTGCAGCTCAGCCGAAACTCAGCGGGGCGACATTGGGGGCGCTCAGGAGATAAGAGCAGTCGTCTGGCAGGAGTCTGGCAGTCGTCTGGCCGTCGTCTGGCAGTCATAGGGTTGCCGGTTCGCCCGGGGTATGTCGAAGTGTCACCTAACCCCCAGTTGCCCCTGATGAGCTGGTTGGTGTGTTGCATGGCAGCCCATGGCCATTGGTGTGTGAGTGTGTGAGTGTGTGAGTGTGTGTGTGTGAATGGCTGAATGAGATGCAATTGTACAGCGCTTTGGATAAAGGCCTACAAAGGCCCACTTAACTAACATCTCCTATAACCCAACACGCATCAATAAAGGTCCTTACAGCTAACCCAGGAAGAGCAGTTCGCCTTACAGTAGGGTCAAATTTCCACACGGGCAGGAACGCAATCAGAGCCTAGATCCTCCACACCGTTACAAATCGCTGCCTCCGTGCACTCTGCCTCTGCTGGCTGTTTCCCTACGCACTGCCTCTTTCCCGGAGGAATCAGGTACAATCGGGCCCCTGCTGCAGGACAGCGAGACTCCCCCACGAGAGAGCGCATGTGCAAACTGAGGCGTGGACATCCAGTGACGAACCGCAGCGGGTCACTTCAGGACACGACTGCTTCATTCCCAAGAGGAACGGACGAAGCTCAGTGGAGCGGGTTGGACTCGCTCTTCTTAAAGGTACAATGGGTCATTTTGGACTTCTAACGGCCAAGAGAGGAACTGCAGCAACAAACACGCTCAAACCACAACACTGCTTATCCCACCCCTTCTGTGAACGCGCCGACGTTGAAACGTCATTGGCTGTGGCAATTAGAACCAATTTTCAACCAATGAGCTTGAATTGTTATACAGCTATACAATGTATTATACAGCTATACGATGGTTGCGGCAAAGGTGGAAAGGGTCTTGGTAAAGGAGGCGCTAAGCTCTAAGTTCTGCGTGACAATATCCAGGGTATTACGAAGCCTGCGATTCGTCGTTTGGCTCGCCGTGGAGGAGTCAAGCGCATATCTGGTCTGATCTACGAAGAGACTCGTGGAGTCCTGAAGGTGTTTTTGGAGAATGTGATCCGTGATGCCGTCACCGACACCGAAAACAACACGCAAACGCCCCTGCCCAACCGCTGACGCTCAGACACGTTAAACGAGTTAAGCTCTGCGCCGTGGTTTGGGTCATGTGACGGTAATGGCGGGGGGTGTTGGTGGAGGAAGGGGGACTGACCCAGTTCTTCTTCTTCTTGTTCTTGGTGTCCTGGTCCAGGCTGCTGCCCACGCTGGAGTGGCTGGTGACGCTGGCGATGCTGGACACGCTGTCGGAGGAGTGCTGTCTGCGGATGCGCAGGTCCGGCTGCGCGCCGTTCCCCGAGGCTGCGCACACACGCAGGGAGAGAGAGACAGAGAGAGAGAGAGAGAGACACAGAGAGAGAGACAGAGAAACACAGGGAGAGAGAGAGAGAGACATATGAGTGAGCGCTGGAGTGTTAGCGGCTGTCCACGTAAGCCGCAACGAGCATTAGGGGTAGGCAGTTGTGATAGGAAATGCTGCCGTCATTAAGTATTAGCAGGGGGGACATATTAGCAGAAGAATCTATAAATGGTAGGAAGCATTAGCAGTGGGAAATAGAAGTGGTGGCAACTGTAAGTGGGGGTACGCGTTAGCCGTGTTAACTGTAAGTGGGGGTAAGCGTTAGCCGTGTTAACTGTAAGTGGGGGTAAGTGTTAGCATTAGCGGTGGTAATCGTGAGTGGGCGCAAGCGTTAGCGTTGGTAACTGTAAGTGGGGGTAAGCGTTAGCGTTGGTAACTGTAAGTGGGGGTAAGCGTTAGCGTTGGTAACTGTAAATGCAGGAAAACATTAGTGACTTGCTAACGCTCACTGGCCCCTCACCTTTACAGGTGAGCTCTGGGGTGTTGATCACACCGTTGATGGCCGCCTGCGCCGCCACGTTCTGCTTCTTCAGGAACTCGATGGTCTTCCTCAACTCGTTCAGCTCAGAGTCCTGAGAGGCGCGAGCACATACACCTCTAAATGCTCCTTAAACACAGCAGCCATCACATACTCAGAGCTACCAACCTCATTCAGTGTTACTGTGCTATGCCTCTGTGCTAACAGCCTCATTCAGTGTTACTGTGCTATGCCTCTGTGCTAACAGCCTCATTCAGTGTTACTGTGCTATGTCATCGTGCTAACAGCCTCATTCAGTGTTACTGTGCTATGCCTCTGTGCTACCAACCTCATTCAGTGTTACTGTGCTATGCCTCTGTGCTACCAACCTCATTCAGTGTTACTGTGCAATGCCTCTGTGCTACCAACCTCATTCAGTGTTACTGTGCTATGCCTCTGTGCTACCAACCTCATTCAGTGTTACTGTGCTATGCCTCTGTGCTAACAGCCTCATTCAGTGTTACTGTGCTATGCCTCTGTGCTAACAGCCTCATTCAGTGTTACTGTGCTATGTCATCGTGCTAACAACCTCATTCAGTGTTACTGTGCTATGTCATCGTGCTAACAGCCTCATTCAGTGTTACTGTGCTATGCCTCTGTGCTAACAGCCTCATTCAGTGTTACTGTGCTATGTCATCGTGCTAACAGCCTCATTCAGTGTTACTGTGCTATGCCCTGTGCTAACAGCCTCATTCAGTGTTACTGTGCTATGTCATCGTGCTAACAGCCTCATTCAGTGTTACTGTGCTATGCCACTGTGCTACCAGCCTCATTCAGTGTTACTGTGCTATGTCATCGTGCTAACAGCCTCATTCAGTGTTACTGTGCTATGCCATTGTGCTAACAGCCTCATTCAGTGTTACTGTGCTATGCCTCTGTGCTAACAGCCTCATTCAGTGTTACTGTGCTATGTCATCGTGCTAACAGCCTCATTCAGTGTTACTGTGCTATGCCACTGTGCTAACAGCCTCATTCAGTGTTACTGTGCTATGCCTCTGTGCTAACAGCCTCATTCAGTGTTACTGTGCTAAGCCTCTGTGCTAACAGCCTCATTCAGTGTTACTGTGCTATGTCATCGTGCTAACAGCCTCATTCAGTGTTACTGTGCTATGCCTCTGTGCTAACAGCCTCATTCAGTGTTACTGTGCTATGCCTCTGTGCTAACAGCCTCATTCAGTGTTACTGTGCTATGTCATCGTGCTAACAGCCTCATTCAGTGTTACTGTGCTATGTCATCGTGCTAACAGCCTCATTCAGTGTTACTGTGCTATGCCTCTGTGCCAACAGCCTCATTCAGTGTTACTGTGCTATGCCTCTGTGCTAACAGCCTCATTCAGTGTTTCTGTGCTATGTCACTGTGCTAACAACCTCATTCAGTGTTATTGCGCTAACAGCCTCATGGAGTGTTATTGCGCTAACAGCCTCATGTAGTGTTATTGCGCTAACAGCCTCATGTAGTGTTATTCAGCGTTCAACATAATGACCTCTCACAGCTACTCCTGGTGATGTAAAAAACAAGAACAGCAGCTGCGGTAAACAGGGTCCTGTAGTGTGCGACAGGCACTGTTTTGTTGGTGTGACTCTTTCTCCTCACCTTCTGTTCGGCCGTCATAGTGAGACTCTGGAGCCGGATTGTCATGTTCCCGAGACTCTGCTCGAAGGCTGCCACCAGGTGGGCCTGTAAAACACACACACATACACGTGCACACGCACGCACAGTTAGAGAAAGAGTGACACCATTAATCATCCTGATATGTGCCGGCAGATGTTATCAACCCCTTGAAGAGTAGGTTTTTTGGAATATTTTCAAAATGATCAGTCAGTGTTCTAGAACCTGCGCTCAATCTCCCTTCCGCGCTCCTGTGACCTAAATAAAATTCTGGTGAAAGAGGGGTCTAACACCACAGGCAAAGGTTTGCTGCAGAGCAGTTACATTACACTACTGGTTCAGGTTGGCGAATGATGTTCAGTGCCAAGGCTAACTGGCAAGATGATGGTGGCCCCACTCATAACGAGCTGTGGGCCACACAGACCCTCACACACACTGCCACAGACACATAGAGGAGAGACTCATCACACCACAGACACAGAGAGGAGACTCATCACACCACAGACACAGAGAGGAGGAGAGACTCATCACACCACAGACACAGAGAGGAGGAGAGACTCATCACACCACAGACACAGAGAGGAGACTCATCACACCACAGACACAGAGAGGAGGGGGACTCATCACACCACAGACACAGAGAGGAGACTCATCACACCACAGACACAGAGAGGAGGGAGACTCATCACGTCACAGACACAGAGAGGAGAGACTCATCACACCACAGACACAGAGAGGAGACTCATCACACCACAGACACAGAGAGGAGGAGAGACTCATCACACCACAGACACAGAGAGGAGGAGAGACTCATCACACCACAGAAACAGAGAGGAGACTCATCACACCACAGACACAGAGAGGAGACTCATCACACCACAGACACAGAGAGGAGACTCATCACATCACAGACACAGAGATGAGACTCATCACACCACAGACACAGAGAGAAGACTCATCACACCACAGACACATAGAGGAGAGGGGACATTCAGAAGCATCTTTGACACAGATTGACAGAAGGAGCCTCTGCCAACACTATGTAGAGCTCCTGTTTGGAGTTCAGCCAAGTTCAGCTTGGGTAAAGCAGAACTGCTTCTGAACAGCGTGCCATGACCATATAAAATACAGTTTTTATTTCCAAAACAGTTCTGAGCTGAAGATAATGCACATGGCTTACTAAGGCCAGCTGTGTTGTGGAGTGAGTCATTACTTGCTGATAATTCCCCAGAGATATGACAACAAAAACCCAAACAAGAAGGCTCCAAATCACCAAGATAACCAAAATAAATAGCTGAACTGTGAAGTAGACAAATAAAATAGAAATTGTTCTGTAGTACTCAGTAGTAAATCTTCTTCCAAAAATCAAATCTAAAATCAAAGTGTCAATTGACCCAAACATAATTATTCTTCTTGAACTGACAACTGTGCAGATTGAAAAATGTAAAGAGTTTGAATCCGTCCTGTAAAACACATACCAACAAGGCATAAAACAGAAATTGTTCTGCAGGCATTTAATTATCGCACAAAATGCTCAACAAACTGAAATCCAAGTGTCGAACATCACATTCCTCAACTGATAAAAATGTGCATAAACTGTTCAGACTGAAAACTTCAAATAGTTGGGATCAGTCCGAAACAACACACATACAAGGCATGTACAAACCAGATGGCCAGAAACCTTTCTCCGGTCAGCAATACAGCAGTTTTCATTCTCACTATGACCAGAAAGCACAAAAGGGTGAGGAGCTCTCAGTTAAATAATCACACGAATGTTATGTAAATAACCTGCGTGAAGCACAGCTAAAATCATCTCAAATCAACGTCTCCATGCGCTCAGACGAAACCGAAGCGGCCCCACCTCCCCGGCGGTCCGGAGGCCTGACCTCCCGTCCCGTGTGGTCCTGGTCCTCCTGCTCCTCCCGTTCGGCACGCGCCCCCTCCTCAGCGAGGGGTACCGGTTCAGCGGGTGCCAAGTCACGCTCGCAGACGACATGGTGGCATGCGTGGTTCTGTTTGAGAGGAGCTCGAACGCGAGAGGGTCCTGACTGAAGATCGCCTCGCTGTTAGGCGAGGTTACGAGGACACGCAGGACCTGACTGAAGATCGCCTCGCTGTTAGGCGAGGTTACGAGGACACGCAGGACCTGACTGAAGATCGCCTCGCTGTTAGGCGAGGTTACGAGGGGCACGCAGGACCTGACTGAAGATCGCCTCGCTGTTAGGCGAGGTTACGAGGAGAAGGCAGGACCTGACTGAAGATCGCCTCGCTGTCAGGCGAGGTTATGAGGAGCGCGCAGGACCTGATGTACCAGGGGCCGGCCGAAATGAGAGCTGATAGCTCGGCACAGACTAAACAGGGACCGGGAGCGACGGGGTTGCCAGGGCTGCTGCATCCCCACTAATTAAAAAAACATCCCTCCATATTCGCGCATGAAAATCTTCAACACTTTTTTCCCCCTTAAACCTCCTTCCGGAAGCCTCCTGGGTACCACTGACTACAGCAGAAAATAAATACACAGAAAATGACTAAATGTGAGGAAAAACTCTAAACCACTACACTCCCCACCCCACAAAATATGTCTGGCCCAGCTTGTGTGTGTGACCCTGACTGAGTGGGCTCACTTATTGCATAGAAACAGCAGAGGGAAATCACCAGCGTGCAGACTGGACGTGCCTGAGAAAAGACAACCTTGCTTGGGCATATTCAGGCAACCCGTGCAAATCCCCCCTCTACAGGGAATTAAAACCCCGTTGGCTTGTGGCAAACAAAAACCCTGTCATTAGTGTTGGCGGTTAAAACGGTGTTGCTTCAACCTGGTCCACTGAAAGCGCGTACACAGGGGCACCCTGAACATTTCTGTTCATGTCTATTCTTATTATTTCTCTGAGCTGTAACCGCGTTCTAGCCTGAGGGAAGGCCGGGTTGTGCAACATGGAGGCAGAAGGATCTGGAACATCTGTTCCCCGTGGCGACTGACGCACGCCATCGGTCTGATTCACCTCTCCGTTCTGCCGTGCCCACGGCCAGTGGCCACACTCTCCTCACTCACTGATCCACTGAATCAAAACAGCCTTTCGGGTCCGCCATGTAAACGCACTCAATCAAAACTCCATTCAAGTTGGGAAAGACCATGATTGCACAATTCATAACCCGTTCCGTTCTAACTCTGACACCCACGTCAATGTACAGTCACCGCAAAAAAGAAAAAATAATAACCGTGAGAAAATTATTTTCCCGTCTACTGAGATATTCGGTACATGAGTATGAATTACTGAATACATAATGCTATTAATGTTATCAGCAGTTATGGCTGCTGCAGTAAGTTCAAAATACATACAGAGAATAATACAATAATATAATAATGATACTGCCATTTAGTGATAACACAAACCACATTGCTGCAACATCACTGCAAACATCTAAAAGGTTGAATAAATACATGCTGTGCGCTGTGGTTTCGATGTCAAACACCGTTTGTTTCACCTGGCCCACACAAACTGATGAAGGGAAGCGCTCCTTTTCTGCGCTGTGAAGCTTCAGGCTAACGCCAAGTCAGCCTTGCTAGCTGGAACAAGCTCACTGCCAAAAGAGACTGTCTTAACAAGTGTTTTAGTCTTGTAATAACACTTAAGATTGTATTTCTTTCTCTCAAGTAGAAAATACTAGCTTGCCTAAAGTTACTTTTTGCTTGATAAGTGAAATGTTTTTATTCCATTGAAAAATCTTGAAATGAGTCAAACTGTCTTCCCACATTGGCAATATTTTTGTATTATTTTGCAAAATGGTAGGAGAAATAAGGTTTGAAGTCTCAATATAAGACTAAAATACTTGTAATGTTTTTGTTTTTGCAGTGTGCAGGAGAGGTGAAGCTGGGGTAAGAGGGCTCCTCGGTACCCCCCTGTAATTGGGCCAGTCCTAACAGACCTGCCATTACCGCTGAACACAGGGCCAACACAGAGAAACCCATCACTCAAATACTGCTGTGTACTGCAGATCCCCACTCTCTGACATACTTCTCCCTGCTGGGCAGGAGTTTCAAAACACAGCCAGCTGCTACCTACTAAATGTGCTGTGGCATTATAATGCCACGCCGCCATAATCCCGCTGAATTTTCGTGTCATTTTTTCATTCCTCCTTACTTATTTAACCCTTTCAGGGAACATGATAAAAATGTTCTAGAACATTACATGACATTATTGGCATTTGGCAGACGCTCTTATCCAGAGCGACGTACAGTTGATTAGACTAAGCAGGAGACAATCCTGGAGCAATGCAGGGTTAACGGCAGGGGTCTCCAATCTTATCCAGAAAGGGCCGGTGTGTGTGCAGGTTGTTGTTTTAGCACAGGACTAAGACAGCTGATTCTACTCATCTAGGTCTTGATTAAAGACCACGATTAGTTCATTAGTATAATCAGGTGTGTTACTGCTGGGTTAAAACAAAAACCTGCACCCACGCCGGCCCTTTTAGGATAAGATTGGAGACCCCTGGTTAAGGGCCTTGCTCAAGGGCCCAACGGCTGTGCGGATCTTATTGTGGCTACACCGGGATTAGAACCACTGACCTTGCATGTCCCAGTCATTTACCTGAACCACTACGCTACAGGCCACCCTACAAACCTGGCTATTCTAAACCTGGCTAAGTGTACACAGTGATGCAAACAGAAGCATGTGGCTCTCTGATAAGCATCTAAAGCTCCCATATTGCACACCTTTCCAGTCTTTTATTTTCAGTCCTGATATCCATAAGATGTTTGTGTGGTTTTAAGTACCAAAAACATCTAGTTTTACACGTCCATTCTGTTTTAGTGACTGTCTTTAAGGCTTGGGATATCAATGAACCTCCGTCCTGACAGGCTGGCGAGCTCCAACTAACTGAATGCCATTGGGATTTGTTCCAGCTATAAGGTGGGCCCGTGCTGAAGTAAACAAGCGTATCGTTGTGATGTCATAACTTCACGGAAGACCAAGCAGCTTGTTTACATTACATTAATGGCATTTGGCAGACGCTCTTATCCAGAGTGACAAACAGTTCATTAGACTAAGCAGGAGACAATCCTCCCCTGGGCCAATGCAGGGTTAAGGGCCTTGCTGAAGGGCCCAATGGCTGCGTGGATCGTATTGTGGCTACACCGGGGATCAAACCACCGACCTTCATGCGTGTACCTTAACCACTACGCTACACACCTTCTACTCCCTTATAATCCACATAGCATGGGAAATTTAATTTTCCACAATATGGGACCTTTAAAGGCATGCTAGCATAGCAACGATCAACCGACAGGCACAAGCAAACTGCAGCAGTAGGCGGATTGCAAAATGGCAAAATTGGTCCTCTTGCCGTTACTTACGTTAGCGCTCAGTTGCGTGGTCAGTGCAGAGACCTTCTCCTGGGAGGAATCCAGCTCCCTCCTGAGTTTCCGGATCTGAAATCAGACAGACAGACCAAAGGAAGGCTCACAGAACCCATCAGGGAAAAGATGGCAGTCCATGGAACATGACAAACCAGTGCTTTTCACTCCAACCCTAACAAAGCACACCTCATTCAACAGCTAGAGCAGGGCTGCCCAACCCTGTTCCTGCAGATCTAACATCCTGTAGGTTTTCACTCCAACCCTAACAAAGCACACCTCATTCAACAGCTAGAGCAGGGCTGCCCAACCCTGTTCCTGGAGATCTACCATCCTGGAGCTGCCAATTAGTATGTGCCAAATCAGTGTTGAAATAAGCACTGTAATAAAGTCATTTCGTTAAGTACAAGGGTAGAAGTAGCCTCATTTAACAGAAACTAGCATTAAACACCACATTCTTTCTGGCTGTGTACCTGCTCAAACGCAGGCCATAGGGGATATTGATATTTCATAACAGGGGCGGCCAATCTTATCCCAAATAGCCCTGTGTGTGGCTGCAGTTTTCTATTTTAGCCAGCAAATGAAAAATTAGGTGTAATAGTTAGTTAGCTGGACTAAAACAAAAACCCGCTCCCACGTGCTGGCCCTTTTCGGAGAAGACTGGACACACCCGCTTCATACAGACGAAGACCTCCTTACCTCAGACTGGGACTTCTCTTCAGGCTGCAAAACAAAACAAAACCGGAAGTGAGAGAAATCACTGCTAACAGCCAAGCTACTGAACAGGGGAGTTCTGTGAAGCAAGGCACACTTCCTCCTCCTGCCACAGGGGGGCGATGTGTACACCGTGTCAGCCACACTAAGGGTGGTGATACAGAGGGCAACACAGGCCAAGCAATGGCTATACAGTCCACTCCAAAAGTATTGGAACAGCAAGGTCGATTACTTTGCTTTTGATAGAAGATGTCAAAAGATGTACCTGAGATGACTGATCCAAATTTCAGCTTTTATTTCCTGGTATATTTATCTAGATTTGTTAAACAACTTAGAACCCATCACCTTTTGCATCAGACCACCCAATTTTTATGTGAGCAAGAGTGTTGGAACGGATAGGCGTTCTTGTCTAAGCAGTTTAACACATCTAGGTGTAAATACCAGGAAATTGTGAACTCTTGTCTCATGTTCATCTGCTTATCTCAACCCCAAATGTATTCGGTGTATTGCAAAAACAAAGGAATTGGCCTTGCTGTTCCAATAATTTTGGAGGGGACTGTAGAAGCCTGGCACAGAATACAGAGAAGCCATCAGCTGTCAGAACTATTTAAAGATGCGTTTGTCCCTCTAGGTCAATTTATTTCCCATTGGTAACAAAGTTGCTGATATAGGTTTCCCTAAAAATTGCACCCTAACGCTGGCCCTCAGGCACGCTCCTCGCCTGTAAAACTCCACCTAATTTAGGAGGAACAGCCAATGGGATTAGTGGCCTTCACCTGCAGCAGGGGCTCAGGACAGAGTCTGAGAAGCTCACATTCAGACAAGGCTCCAAAAAAAAAGACATGGAGATCACCTGAGCCAATATCAGGATAGTGACTGGATGATTCATGAAAGTTGCCCATTCCAAGTAGCACTCAATTACAATTGCTGGATGAAAAAAGGAAGTTTATGTTGCCAGCTACTGTTCCCGCCAAAGTACAATAGGCAACAGTTGATGCCATTGAGTTTGACTCGAGGGCAAAGCGAAATGTCGGTTTATACTTTGTAAATGAAATATATTTTAAATTAAACAATGACCACAGTCAACGTCGGGCGACATTAGAACGTTCATGAACATTCTGCGATTTCAGTCGAGCCATGAAGTATAAACCAACCTTAAGATCTACAGTGAGCTGAACTGGGCTCCTCTTAGGACAATATCTCAATATGACCCGGCAATGTGTCCCCCGTAGTGGACACACGTCTCTCAAGACACAAATATTCTAGTGTGCTGAAACCAAAGGGACATTTGATTAAAAAATAATAATAATATTATTGAAAATATTTTCACTGCAACATGTTTTTGTTATCAATAACTTCTATTTGCAAAACGCATTATACGCATTTCCGAAGATGAGCGTGAAATCTCTGAATATGAACGCGTATGTTCAAACGCGCTCATGCTGGTGTCGTTGACCCGCTCAGAGGTCAGGTTTCGCACAAACGCTCGACGGCCCACGTTTCACAGCTCGAGCATTGTGCGCCCGCCTGTCTCGTGGAGGAAGTGACCCAGCAGACCATCTCGTGTTACACGACAGCACTCTCTCTCTCTCTCTCTCTCCCTCCCTCCCTTTCCCTGACTGGAAAACCATTTGAGCGGAGTGCTAGCGGCTGAGGTTGGGCTCGTGCGCGGAGCTGTTCCGACAGGTCGGGAGGATCGCAGCGAGACGGGAGCTTGGCGGCCTCATCGCCCGCGCGTCTCTAACGCAGACCTGCCCGTCACGCCGCCCTGCCAACAGCTGATGACAGGACCGCTCAGCGCCTGGCTCTGTCAAACACAGCTTATCCTCGCCGGGGCGGAACGCACACTCGTGTCCGAACGCAGCCGACCGGGCACCTACTCAAGAATCTGACTTTTATTAGTCAGCTCACCTCCAGCAACGGCGTGGCAAACATCGCCGAACAGCGCCGACATCAGCGAGGACTATTCTAATTACGCGACTAGGAAACCTCATTCTACTGTCACCTTTATGACTCCATAATCTTCTCTCTCTCCTTTTTCTTCAGAAGATTAAAATAATAATCAAAGGTGTAACAATTGTACACAGAAGAGGACATAACAACGTTAAATAATCTGTGTCTTAAAGAGAGATGCAAGAATGTCAACCTTTTCCAAGGGAATCGATCTGGACAGAGTAACACACACACACACACACACACACACACACACACACACACACACACACACACACACACACACACTCACACTCTAATAGCCACGTCGTCAAACCATGCCATAACAACCATAGGTATCATACTAAACAATATACTGATATGGTTTTTCAGGATGAAACTACAGCACACACAGAAGACCAGAAACATCGAGAGGAGACCATCCCTGCACAGGCCCTACCGTAGTGTCCCAGGGCCGGGGGGGGCTGGAGAAGGTGATGGTAGCCATCATGGTGGCCTGGTGGTCCAGATACCTCTCTCTCTCTCTCTCTCTCTCTCTCTCCCTCTTCTCTCTCTCTTCTCTCCCCCTCTCTTTCACCCTCTCTCTCCCCCTCTCTCTCTCCCTCTCACTCTCTCCCTGTCTCTCCCTCTCGCTCACCTTCTCTTTCTCTCTCTCACTCTCACTCTCACTCTCACTCTCTCTCTCTCCCCCCCCCCTCTCACTCTCTCCCCCTCCCTCTCTCTCTCTGTCTCTCTCCCTCTCCCTCCCCCCTCTCTCTCTCTCCCTCTCTCCCCCCCTCCCTCTCCCTCTCCCTCCCTCTGTCTCTCTCTCCCTCTCTCTCTCTCTCCCTCTCTCTCCCTCTCTCCCCACTGCAGAGCGCTGGTGTGGTGTCAGAGCGCAGTCACCTCCAGAGCGTAATGCTGCTGTGGAGCTGGCGGTACAGAGCTGGGCTGACAGGACGCTGAGTGGGAGGGGCTGACAAGGCTCGCCAACTTTAAAAGCGCTTCATTCAGTGCAGTAGTGCAAAAGCACTCAGCTAGTATGGTACAGTACACCTCATCCTTTAAGATCAAAAAGTTCTGAACTAGTACAGTACACACATACTGCCAAAAGTGCTGAACTAGTACAGTACAATACTCACATAACTCAAAACGTGCTGAACTACTACAGTACTCACTGTCAAAAGTGTTGAACTAGTACAGTACAGTACTCACAGACTTTCAAAAGTGCTCAACTAGTACAGTACTCACATTTTCAAACGCTGAACTAGTACAGTACAGTACAGTACTCACATACTTTAAAACACCGTGCACTCTAGTAGTACAGTGATGTCTCTCTCTATGTGACCGAATAACAAACAATTACCAGGTCCTGACAGACATGTGGCTGGCAAAACTACAACCAAGCCTCAATGTCATGGAAGCACACCCTGTACCGCACAAAGAGCCAAATGAATGCAGGCAGGAACGCACGCGAATGAATGCACGTGAGACACCGAAACACAAGGCCGTGTGTGTATCTGCTTCACTTCAGCTCAAGCCTCTACAAGCTTGGTGAAATTTCCCAAGGAAAAAAGCCAAACAAGGATAATGCTGGCCTCCCTCCTCAAGACCTAAAGAAAAACACCCTGAGTATTAAGAGACTGGTAATGACCGCAGAGAATCGGGCTCCTCCAGGAACTTTCTGAATCATCTACCAAGAACAACTTTTCGCTTGAAGCGTGTTCCCGGCTCAAAGACGTTTAGGTGGATGAATGTCGCTCAAACTCACCGTGGAGTAGACTGAGGAGGAGCTGGACACGAGGGACAGCGAGGACCCGTGGACTGAGGACAGAAAAGAGAGAGACAGCAGAGATTCACGACGCGGAAAAACCCAGAGTGCTGCCCTGTGTCTTACTCAGGCGCTGACTACAGGTACAATAGGTAAGATTTTTGTGCTAAAACATTTCTACAAGACCATTTCAAATCCCTTCGTATCGTTGAAAAAGGCTCACTGACATGTTGACTCACCCTCTGCCTGTGTTTATAGTCCTTAAATTAGGGTTTCAAAATACGCAGTTGACGCACCACCACTCTGTACCAAAACATTGTATAGCTGTACAATAATTCAAGCTCACTGGTTGAAAATTGGTTCTAATTGCCACAGCCAATGGCGTTTCAATGTCAGCGCATTCACAGAGAAGGGGGAGGGATAAACAGTGTTGTGGTTTGAAGGTTTTTGTTGCTGCTATTCCTCTCTTGACCATTAGAAGTCTGAAATGACCCATTGTACCTTTAAATAACTGTTTATGAGGTGCGCTGCATGCGGTTATATTTGACCAGAGACACTTTCCCCCCGTTACCGTCCTCCAGGCAGCTGTTGTCATGGCAATTACGGCAATACATGTACAGTACAAGTCTGAAGGACGAGGCTGCAATTCAAACGCTAAACGAATGACGCATTACCAAAGTCCAAACGCATCATTTGGCATTTCTGTTCAGGATTGCCTATCCCACAATGCACTTCATGGTGTCACCTAAGCATATTTACTAACATATTAACTGGCTGGGGCAAACACATCAAAATTGTTTGTAAAGGGAAGTTTGATGTGTGACTCATCTGGATAATTTTTCTAATTATCTTTATGACTGTTGAGGCAGGTCAGTTAAAGGAAACAAACTAAATGAGGAGATAACATTTGCAATTCACAAAGCACAAAGACACATAGCTTAGCATTATGAGAAACTAATTAGAAATAATGAATTACAAAATTACTCCTACCATGTCCTACACCCGTCAGCTGAAACACTGCGGTAAATATGGCCGCCAAAAAGGTTTTTACAGCTTGTGACACCGCAGATAGAACAGCACTGAGAACGCTGCCAGAACTACAGAACGTGGGAGAGACAGATGACACCCATCACTCCAGAGAGCCCCCAGGGACCGGCTGTGTTTTAATGGACCGTTTCCCATGCGAACCTGTTTCTCCACTCACACAAATCATTCCCCACAGTCGTAACTGCGTGGAGTACTTTCACGGGAATAATGACGCGACAGACTCCAGGGTCTCTCATTACATTTAAGACGGGCAAAATATCATCATCCTTCTTATCTTATTATTTTCTTCTTTGCCTCTGGTGTTACAGTTTCAAACACACATATAGCAATTACAATTTTTCATATGAATCAAAGGGTGTGACTTATAAAACACGCCGCGACTAAACTAAATTATGTGGATGAGAACCAGAGTGACAGACTGCTTCAGCAGCCCCATGGGAAAGAAATGCATTTGGAGAATGTTTCTGGGTCAGGAGACAAAGTAAAGATATCGCTAACAGGGGTAACTGCTCCGTGCCTAACAAAACATACAGTGAATGCCGCTACACCTTGTCATATTGGATAACGCTTGTTGGTCGTTTGCTAGGCGATAATACTTTGAGAGGTTTCTGGCGTGGTGTTTCCTCACGTTCCGTGAGTGTGATGTGGGCTTTAACTCTCAG
Source organism: Conger conger (assembly GCF_963514075.1). Lineage (NCBI taxonomy): Eukaryota > Metazoa > Chordata > Actinopteri > Anguilliformes > Congridae > Conger > Conger conger. Next base: position 32,150,841 of record NC_083774.1, on the reverse strand, counting down.
TGTAATTGTGTTTCCCATGGTGCCTCAGGCCAGGGCTCAATACCCTTCCCCGCTGACAGGGGATGTGCAGAGGGGTTTCAGGTGCACGACACAATTTTTCTTGTCTGGCCCTTGGGGGGCCTTTCAGTGAGTCACCGGGTTTGTGAGCTCCTGACATGTCTGTCAACAGACTGGCGATTCAGAGCATGAAGAAATAGTTCCCCATTAAAAATGCGCATTTCTGAGCGTGTGGATGTTCGCGAGAGGCTGTGGCTTTATCTCCGTAAAGACACGTTGATGGTGAGTTTTTCTAACGTCAGTTTTCAGCAGATTCATGACCGTAAACAAAAAGGTTGAAAATTTGTCGCATTTTAGTAAAACTATCCGGATGGATAAACAGTACTCTGGGTAAGTGGAAACACATTTTAATTTCATTGTTGGGGGAGCTGTTGCCCGGTGGTGCATATTCAGTTGACAGGCCAACACAGGAAGCTGGTGTGTGTGTGAGGCTGTGTGTGTGTGTGTGTGTGTGTGTGTGTGTGTGTGAGTGTGTGAGTGTGTGTGTGTGTGTGTGTGTGTGTGAGTGTGTGAGTGTGTGTGTGTGTGTGTGTGTGTGTGAGAGTGTGTGTGTTTCTGTGTGTGTGTGTGAGTGTGTGTGTGAGTGTGTGTGTGTGTGAGAGTGTGTGTGTGAGAGTGTGTGTGTTTCTGTGTGTGTGTGTGTGTGTGTGTGTGTGTGAGAGTGTGTGTGTGTGTGTGTGTGTGAGTGTGTGTGAGTGTGTGTGAGTGAGTGTGTGTGAGTGTGTGTGAGTGAGTGTGTGTGAGTGAGTGTGTGTGTGTGTGAGTGTGAGTGTGTGTGTGTGTGTGTGTGTGTGTGTGTGAGTGAGTGTGTGAGTGAGTGTGTGTGTGAGTGTGAGTGTGAGTGTGAGTGTGAGTGTGAGTGTGTGTGTGTGTGTGTGTGTGTGTGAGTGTGAGTGTGAGTGTGAGTGTGTGTGAGTGCTCTCCTGGGGGAGCGTGGGGGAGCGTGGGGGAGCGTGGGTCTCGGGGCTCACCCTCCTCGAACCCGTCCCGGAAGGACCCAGAGCGGCTCATGGTGCGGGTCTTGTCGTCCAGCGACATGGAGGAGTTGCGGAGGCGGGTGTCGCTGTAGGGGTCGTACGAGCCGTCCTGATTGGACAGGCTGTTGGAGCGCAGGCTGGCCAGGTTGATCTGCGCGGCCGTGGTGGGGCTGCCTGTATGGGCGAGGGGTCACATGACCGACAGATCAGTTTGCAGGCAAGAAATTCACAATAAAAGCATGTAGCAGAAAAGGAAGTTATCCAAGTAAACTAGAGGGGAGTTGAGGGGTGTTTGGGGTGAGTGTTGGGGGGTGTTGGGGGTGAGTGTTGGGGGTGTTGGGGGTGTTTGGGGTGAGTGTTGGGGTGAATGTTGGGGGTGAGTGTGAGGGTGTTTGGGGTGAGTGTTGGGGTGAGTGTGAGGGTATTGGGGGTGAGTGTTGGGTTTGAGTGTTAGGGAGTGAATCTTGGGGGTGTTTGGGGTGAGTGTGAGGGTGTTGGGGGTGTTGGGGGTGAGTGTGAGGGTGTTGGGGGTGAGTGTGAGGGAGTTGGGGTGTTTAGGGTGAGTGTGAGGGTGTTGGGGGTGAGTGTGGGGGTGAGTGTGAGGGTGTTGGGGGTGTTGGGGGTGAGTGTGAGGGTGTTGGGGGTGAGTGTGAGTGTGAGGGTGTTGGGGGTGAGTGTGAGGGTGTTGGGGGTGAGTGTGAGGGTGTTGGGTGTGAGTGTGAGGGTGTTGGGGGTGAGTGTGGGGGTGTTGGGGGTGAGTGTGAGTGTGAGTGTGAGGGTGTTGGGGGTGAGTGTGAGGGTGTTGGGGGTGAGTGTGAGGGTGTTGGGGGTGAGTGTGAGGGTGTTGGGGGTGAGTGTGAGTGTGAGGGTGTTGGGGGTGAGTGTGAGGGTGTTGGGGGTGAGTGTGAGGGTGTTGGGGGTGAGTGTGGGGGGCGTTAGGTACCGAGCTGGCCGAAGCTGAAGCGCGTGCCGGAGGGAGAGGTGAGGCTGGAC